>NC_056699.1:18483564-18783564 GCF_018831695.1 Puntigrus tetrazona
GTCCTTGATTAATAAAAGTGTTCATTTAGTCTAGAAACTAAAAAAATCTTGCTGGACTCAATATTTGAAAATCTTGGATCAATTTATTATGTCCTTGATTAATAAAAGTGTTCATTTTTTCCAGAAGCAAAACATCTTGCTGGGCCCAATATTTGAAAGTGTTGATCAATTTAATATGTCCTTAATAAATAATAAAAAAAGCTTTCTTCCTTAGACAAAAGTATTATTTTTGAATTACCATCACTGTAAACTTGTATTGAGTCGGAATTTTCTGTTGAGGTCAACAGTGTTAGAGAAACAAATTTACAGTCCACCTTCTGTGATCACAGTGATTAAAGTGTGAAATATCGCATGGAATTAAGAGAACTCAACATCAACTTCAATAGGCTCTAATTTGTTTTCACCTGCTGGCAGCTACATTTGTGGTAATTACTGACCAGCCTCCATGTGCCCTTTCAAGAGCGTTACAGATGACACAATTAGTATGGCGTGAAGATGTCTGGCTGCTGCTGGACACATGTACATGCGCGCACACACATAAACACGTAGCCTACAGACACAGAGACAAAAACAGGCCTGCAGTTTTGCTGGCACACCTTGACAGTGAATGATTACTATGCTGTGTGTTTTGCGAACGACAACGAACAACTGCTGCAAGCCAAATGGGTTCCCCTCCAAGATAACGTCCTTGAGCTCCTTCCACAAAGTGATGCGAAGAAGTGAATGATAAAAAACTTTGCAGTAACAAGCTGTTCAGATAGCACCCTTTTTTGACATGTGATTTTAGAAGCAGACAGTAGGATACTGGGCACTTTGCTAGCCAAGCCTCTTAAAGTCTTCTGCTTAGACAGCGTAATTATTACAATCACCTCACCTCTTTTTGAGAGCAGACACCTGCACGCCGTGAACCACTTCAGCAAGCAACTTGCGATGTTACTTAAAGAGAGAGAGTGCTCTTATCTCTGATCTGTCAGTGGTTTAGTGAGTACACCCAGCATGCATTGCTCCAAAAACAGCACAAAGTGCAGGTGAATTTTTAAAATATGCAGGTAATTTAGGTGTACATTCACCCATCATGTTATTTGCTTTGAAAAACAATAATAGAGTAAATTGTAGAGGTCTGTCCCCTTTCACATACTTTACCTCTGGACAATTCTATGCCATTTTTGTAGAACAAGGAGAGGTAATGGTTTGAGTAATGTGTTCGCATTGAACAATGCAAGAAGACAGTCTATCCTGATAAAGCACTTGTTCAGGCGACAGAGTTGGCACTTTAGGCACTCATGCACTTCATGTAACAGTAAGGGAGGGATTATCTAGCCTTGATGGTGGCTTGACCAAAAATGGTAAAAATGGTGGATGTAGTGAATGCTGAAATTTCTCAGTGGGTGATAAGGTTGGTCCTCTGGGTGTTGGTGGTCTGCTGATTAATGCGAAGACAGGTCAGGTGACCATGAGAAGAAGAGATAAGACCTGTCCAGATGCCCTTGGATATTTTGCTGTCTTGGTGAGGCTTCTATGAAGGGTAAAATGGTAGAATCTCTCTGGAGTCACTATAGATGTGAATGATTGCAGTAAAAAGAGATGGTGATGTGCTCTTTGTCACTGCCAGACTGCCATGATGTGAACATTTGAAGCAAGAATCAGTCCGCTTGTTGACTGCCTCATGGAGATTGTCGATAGTCACCTATTATAATGCAACTGTGGTGACTGAGAAAAAAAAAATAATAAAGAAATAACAATATTGACAACTTCCAGCAACTTCATTCTGTGGAGAAGACCATGGAAGAGAGTATAAAGCACTCTATATGTAGTACATGATTTAGTGCAATACATATGTAATTTGTTTCTCCAGTAGGGACCGCTTAAGTCACTATTTAATTGCATGTGTTAGCTATTAGCTAAAAGCCATTACAACTAGCAAGTGGTGGGGTAAATCACCCCAAAATACAGGGATTATCTAAGCAATAAATGAATCAAGGTGAAGAGAAAATCCATTGTCTAATAGCTTTTGCTGCACAGGAGGCAACTAATGTACCCTAAGCTGGTTGGGCTCAAGATCAGCCTCAGGGATCAATGTTCTTAAGCCCAATCAAAGCAATTCCATCACATTATTTGGCTAGACTAATTGCTCAGACTAAAAAAGTGCAAAGTTTAGGCCTAATGAGATTGACCCGTAGAATAAATGTGTTCCCTTGCTTTAAAGATTATGCTGACTTCTCTTATCCAGGGGCGCTTGTTAAATGAACACTTCCTGTGCATCCACGTCTAATCGCCATTGCCATAAAATCATTGCTTGTGCATATTTCACAAGAAAACTGGTGTTTCCCCAGTGTCTCTGATTTAAAGGCACAGATCTCTGGATCAGCCAATGTGTTTCACACATTATCTCAGTTTGTCACATACTGTACACGTTTTTGCTACCCATTAGCCCATAGGTCCAGTCTCCTGTCTTGTCAGTGGGTGATCAGTACACTGGTCCTCTGGGTGTTGGTGGTCTGTTGACTTAGTCTCGGCCTTCCTAGATGGGCCAGGAGACCACAAGGAGAACAGATAAGATCTGCGTGGATGCCCTTCGACATTTCACTACCTTGGCAATGTTTCTGCGAAGTGGGAAATGGCAGAATCTCTTTGGAGAAGCTGAAGATGCGATTGATTGGAGCCGGCAAAAGAGACAGTGATGTACTCTTTGTCACTGCCACTCCCCCACGGCGTGAAAGTTTAAAGCAAGAATCAATCCTCTCACTGGCGGCCTCATGGTGGCTGTCGATAGTCATAAGTGGCTGACCTTCCCATCAAAGTTTGTGCCCCTCATCAGGCTCACGGTCTCTGGCAGATATTGCTTGGAAAGCAGCATCTATCAATCCTGTGCCAACACAGCCAGTGCAGAGAGAGGGATTGTCATGGTGACAGTGCTTTGAGGGTTTTTCACAAGAGCTGAAGTGTTAATAAAGCTAATAACACCACCGTCAGTGGCAGATGTTCAACAGGAGTTAGCATTTAAATGCAAAAACATTCTTTTTTAAGCTCCACTATGCGCTGGAAATACACCAAGTTAAAAGTCATAGTCATCCGCATCAGCAATCCCCAGTTTGCACAATGCAGATGTTACTGTAAGTAGCAGATTGTATTGTTTCATATCTCCCCAACAGATATTATGCTCTTCATTTACAATGCTCTGCACTCAGTCGTGCATAAGGACAGTAATTGGTCTTGTAGCTACTTCAGAGGCTTTTCTACTTAAAAGTATGATGCTCAGAAGTGGTCCCTGCTGAGAAAATGGTTATCTCTCATTCCCACTTTGGCACTTCACCACTAAGGGTCTGTCTCCCTTTTCCTCAGGCTCCGCACTACTGATGAGGCCTGTCAACCTTTGTCTTTAAATGTGGTATGTACAACATAAAGCGAAAACATCATGCTTAAAGCTAAATTTCAAGCTGCACTGTAAAAAGTAAAGAATACTGCAGTTGTGGAAGAAATTCAATTTGAATGAGTCATCAAATGATTGCAAACTGAGTTGTTCCTACTCACAGATTCATTCAGGAAACAAACAACTAATCATTCACCTTTTTGGTAGGCAGAGCAAAAATAGACACAGTAGCTGAAAATATTGTATTTAAAATGTACTTTCTTACTATTAACTAGTTGCCTATTAATATCATATTGGCTGTTTATTAGTCCTTGTAAAGCACATATTCTGCATGACCACATTCTAAATCCTTAATCCTACCCAGTACATAAATGTAACTTACCTATAAACTATTAATAAGCTTTAATTGGGAGTTTATTGAGGCAAAATCTTAGTTAATGGTTTGTTATTAGGGATAATTGAACCTTAAAATAAAGTGTGACCATAACTTCTTTCGACACTCTCCCATAAAAGCAATATTACACACCAAACCAGCATCCAAAAAGAACATATGTTATACTCTGGATAGACATTAGTGGCCACTGACTTTAGTGGCCTGATGAAATTTGATTTGGATAAAATGTAACCCAAGTTAATTACGGCCACAAAATCAGTAGAGGTCATGGCAGAATTGGTTGCAACACAGTATGAGCGGGCAATTGCCATAACTTGTCCATAAAATGACTAACTTCAGATATATCAGCTTTATTTTTGGGTCAGCCCACACCTTGCTCATTTTGAACTTTAAAACCTTTATTAAACACGGATTTGTGGGTTGCACTATATTAAAAGATGAACTTTTCTCTGTCTCTTTTCCCACCAAAATCAGCCTGGCTTCTTGACAGGCGAAGCCTTTTTATAATGAGATACATCTACGCCGCACTCTGTTCAATCAGTCTTCTCAGGTAGTCCATTTCCTTGGCTGTGGGAGGTTGTGAAATATTCAGGAGCATGCATCAGTACTCCTATTATTGAAATCAGCAGCTACTCTTTTTAAAAGGTGTAGCCATTAATCAATCATTACCGGAACATTGGCTTTATTATTTGCTTCATTACCAAAGCTCTACCTCTGGCAACCACCATTCTGTGTGCATGAGCGGAATCTAATGCAGCAACTAGTGCCATTTTTCCATCATTATGTGAGCGCTAGAGGTCTATTGTTGCAGATTACTGATAATGTTTTCAGCCTTCAACCTTACAGCCTTCTATTGTATACAGCCTTTCAGGATTAATTAATTGTGCCGCCAAGCTTGAGTCTAAAAAGCATGTGAATGAAAGGCTTAAGACTTCAGGTGAACCTAATGAAAGTTTTTGCAAAGCATCTCCAGCATGTAAGCATTCAAAAAGGTGCTAAGGTTCAATTAAATCTCAAGGCTACTCTACATTTCTAATGACCAGCACTGACGTGATAGAAGTCACAGAGATCTAACAGGCCGATAACCAAGCCACGACTGTCCCAGCATGATGACTTTTTATCAGCCAGATTTAGAGAGACCCCTTAACAAGATTCATTGCTTTTCTTTGCAGAATTAGGAAGGGTTATCTGCAAGAGCGGTCAGCTGGAGGGAGACCGTTGCAATTATCATATCGCTGCCGGATATCGATTTCGCCTCCGTCTTAAAGAAGGGGTATCAAAAGAACATCCAACAGCAAACAAAAAAAGATTTTCTCGTGTCATTCATTGCATCGCGTTGCTTGGCTGAGAAATGGGTGGAAATTATTCTCCATTTAGGGCAATTGTGCTGCTGCTCAATACAAAGCCATTATTGTCCTCAAGAAATAGAGTAACATCTCTGTAGAGGAGCTGCCGCCATCACGTGGGAGTGTAAAAGCAGCTGTGATGGATGTTGTTCAAATGTAATGACTGAACTTGCACTCAGCACAGTAGAGGAGGAGAAGGCAGAGACCATTGTGTGTGGTGCTTATTGGCTTCTGTTTTCACTTGGCATAGTCAACTGAAATTGAGCTGGGAAATAAACTGCCTTGCACACGCCGAGGCCTGAAAGAAACTTGCAAATTGAATATCGCTATGAAAAAATAAGACTCCCTTGACTTGGCCGAATGCAGCTGCGGCCGGCACAGTTATTTATTTGGCCGTAAATCAATGTGCCACGATGCCACCGGCACAATTTTGGTGGTGGATTTGAAAAACGGCAGCTATTATCATTACTATTTGAGCACAATCAGCCTCATGTCTCCAAGCTGATTAGGAGTTGTCCTGAATGGCTCTGATTGTGTAATGATCAGCTAATTACAAAGAGCAAAGTCCCATGCTGTGGTGAATTCAGCCTAGCTGCTAATGCCAGTCTGGCAGAGTGAATAATGCAATACCCCATAAGAGTCTCGCTCACAATAGTGCTACAGTAATGGCATTAGAGCACATAGCAATTGATGTTTGTTTTATTGTTTCTTTTTTTTCATGTGCTCTTTTCTGTGGATGAAATGTTCGCCTTGAATATCTCTTTGTAAATATTGCATCATATATCAGTCACCAATGTGTATTTACACACAGTTGTTAAGCGATCTGTGCAGCTGTGATGCATATTGCAAATGAATAATAGAAAACAGCAAAGCAGAGTGCCATGGCTGTAGCTCCAATCATATTTATTATACATAACTATGAGCTACTGCAATTAACAAGAGTAAAAGCACAATCATCTCCTTAACTAGCATATGAGGAGGACTTTGAGGAGGTATTTGTCTTATGTAATTTATCTCCTTTTAGAAAAACGCTGCCAAACTATCAGTGCAAATATTCTGTAAAGCATGATGTGAAGAATCCTTAGACAGTGTGATCCAAAATTAATAGGAATTAAAAGTTGATTTAAACCTGGTATAAGAAGCAAAGGACAAAACTTGCAAAAATTAAAAAAAGAGGAGGGTTATGATATTATCAGTAACATTTTACAATAAGGTCCGTTGTTTGTCCGTTTGTTTTTCAGTTTAACTAATACATTAACTAGTGTTACCTATAGACACCTTGTTGTAAAGTGTTACCATATTATCATGAAGTTATATATATTTACAATTCCTTGATATTGCTAGGTCACATACCAGTAATGGCGTTGACTGTTTTAACCACTTTTTAACTCCAGTGCTGCTCTGAAAATACTAAAGTTCTAAAATGCATGTAAAAAAAATAATGTAAGTCATTATTTTTAATTCTATAAATGCCTTGACTGACATTTGAAACTGGTATTAATATTATAAAGAATATTTCTTTAGAATTGTTTCTTGTAATGTAGAATATATAAAATATATCCTATATATTATTATAAAGAATTTTTATCTCTTCCAAAAAAATAAATATAATGAATGAATGAATAAATGAAAAAAGAAAGAGTTTTACCAAACGTTTAAACCATGGTGTTTGCATGCATGTTTGTGAAATGGTTAAATTGTTGTAAAATTACATTTTTTAGAAGCATTAGAAACATTTTCAATAATGGTCTCTGATTTTTGGTCCCAACTATAAATCAATAGGACATGGTGTAGTAGTTGCCACATGGTTGTCAGAGTACAGTTCACTGTCCCACTGGCTGTTGTGACAGTGATAAGCACTTTGTTCCAGCATTTGGAGACAAAAATAAGGAAACTCACAGACCAAGACTGACCAGCCTGACTCTTCTAGAGCGAGGGCTTTGCAACCAACCAAATGTAACAGAGCAGAACGGCACTAGAATAGGTGGACACCACATCAGGCAGTTCTATTAGTTGCATCGCACACGAATCAGAGCCTTGAATCTAATTCCATCTGCCACAGAAGAACAGTGTGCATCAAGAAACCATGTGACCCTGCAAATGTCCTCCTGTAACATGCCATAATGTGAACTCCGGGGCAGCAAGTGAGAGCAAGGCTGAGGTATTGTGAGGCCATGGTGTGTAGTGGTTTGAAACAGACAGGCTGGACTAGTGCAGCTTGCGCCTCGGCACTGAGACTGATGAACGTGCCGTTCTGCCGAGATGGGCCCATTTATTACCGTCTGACATGACAAATCATTGCACAAGGATACAGGGCCAGTTTGTGCACTCTGCCACCCCACCACAACAAAGCCATTGGTAATTCTAATGGCCAGTATGTGCAAATGTGACATTTCTTTTATGGTCAAGAAAGTATCTTCTTTTTGCAGACGATTTTGCTCCATTACGTTTAAAAAGGAAGAGTTTTGTTTAAGTATGATATTCAGGAAGGCGTCCTACCATTCCTCAATGACTGGATGTGCATTTGATCCACTTTAGTCAGGCTGCATAATATAGGGAAAAAGGGATGTGAAGAATCACAACTGAATACAAAAAGACATCCTTTGTACTTGAATTAGATCCTTACATGTCACACATATACATTTCAAAAAAGCCTGATTTCTACGAGTAGGAACAAACCTTCAGTACACGACAGTCCTGTTTTTCATCCTCATACTAATACGCCGCTCTTAGAAATATCCTCCCCACGTACGGACATTTGATCTGATGGGTTTTTTTATACTTGTTCCCTGCCGCTTTGAGCTTTGATGTCCGTTTTTATTAAACAGATTGTGTTTCTTTTCTCATAGAGCGAGGTCGTGCTTAACAGGGCGTGCTTGCCGGCAAAGAGTTGGGTCACTGGAGAAGCTTGTCTGTTTTTCCGAGAGATTTAGACAGGGTTTTGTCGTTGAGAAATGGTAGTGTACTTACAAGTACAGCTAATTGTATTTTCAATTAATTCCTTCGGCAAATGATGGTAATGATAAAAGCGGAGGTGACTTTTGGCACTATTCAACTGTGACTTTGTTAATTAGATTTGAGTCATGAGCAAAGCCCAGCAAATCCTCTTGTTTTTTAAGACGCTGTGTAATGAATGCAAATTTCACTTGTTTTCTGTCTCTCATCAGTTTTTTATACACTGCATGGTCGAACGTATGTGGACACCCACTTTTAATTAATGAGTTGTACTATTTCAGCTACTCCCACTGTCAGCAGGTATATAAAATCATGCATACATCCATGCAATCTGCTTAGATAAACAAGTTTCATATAGTGGGTCATATCGTTTCTGTTTCAGCATGACGATGCGCCCGTGTGCAAAGTGCTTTACTGAGTTTGGCAGAGAAGAACTTGACTGTCGTTGGATAAGTTCAATAATTGAGTTTCTGTGAACTGCGTTCAGTAACACTGCTTGAACACTGTAGTCTGATTCAAGAACAAATTCATAAACTCAAATTCATTTCTTTTTAGGGATTAAAAAAAAAGCACAACTGATGTAGTCCTATTTGTAACACTTTATAGCAAATTTTTTTTTTAGTAATAGTAGTTACTACATTAGTTAACTTTAATGGCAACAGTATAGAGACCAATTCTAACTATCTAACTAGCTGCTTATTAGCATGCCTGTTATTATCATACTGGCTATTAATTAGTACTTATAAATATAAACATATTAATAAGTAATATGTTATATATTATAATAATATATAATATAATAATCCTACCCAATACATGATTTTAACGACAGCCTTACTACCTATTAATAAGCAGAAAATTAAACATTTGAGGTAAAGGTAATTAATAATGGTTTGTTAAACTGTAACCACATTAATGAACAATTAAGCATATTTCTAATGCATTCATTAATCTTACTTAAGTATACTTTCATCATTTACTGCTACATTACTAATATATATGTGTGTGTATGTATGTATATATATGTATATGTTTAATTTTTTCTCAGTGATCCAAGACCTTAGGTAAATGGGGTATTTTTACACTACCATTGAGAAATTTTAACCAAAGTATGTTATAGACTTTTCATTAAGACCTGTAAGAATCATGTCAACTTGTGGAAAATGAGCATCCAATGTCCCCTTTAAAATAAGTGTTACATTCTTTGTTCTTTATTTCAGCAAAATGGATATAATTGAAATATCCCCATTTGAGTTAAAGCTGAATCAAATGCCAAATGCCAAATGGCTCAATGCCAAATGTTGCATGAAGAAACATAAAAACTGTTTAATCACAGGAAAAAAAAGTTTTTACAGTAGTATAAACTGACAGCAGTATATACATCAAGGCTGTCCAAACTCTGTCCTCGAGGGCCGGTGTCCTGCAGAGTTTAGGACTGATTTTGGACAGCCCTGATCTATTTACTTTTATGATAATCAGCTAGCCTGCCTAGTTCTTTCATTTGGATGCATTAAATTTTAATATCCAAATGTTAGTGAAAAGAAGAAAAATAACAAACCTTCAGACATCTGCATGTGATGGACAAAGAAAAGTTTCTCACCATCTTACACTGAAAGCTGCAATGTGAAAACCTTGTCCCGCAATGTTTTTGGACCCTTTTGGACACAGAAAGCCACCAAATGGGAATTAAATATTTTCAATGGTCTTATTTATCAAATATTTGAAAATAAATATGGTGGATAACTCGAAGCAAGGGTTTACAGATCACCATGTAAGCGGGAGAAGTCTTATATTTGTACATTTAGCCAGTTTAATATGAAGAGACAGAGAATGTAGAACTCTGTTTGTGTTCTTGACCTGCAATGTAAAAGACGCAAAAAGAGTCTGCTGTTTAGGTTTTGCAGACATTAACATCTCCATTTTTAGGCACAGATAACGTTACCTTGATGAAGCCAAGATGACCTAAGATGACTTTAATGTTCTGCTTGAGCAGGTGAAACTTGTATGACAGCCATAAAATTTATATTTTGTCTTCATTTGGATTGAGGTTGAATGCTTAGGGACATTTTCCTGTTTTGTTCAGATTCAAGAAATGGAATCAAATAAATGATATTGCAATTATATCGAAGTTATTGTTACAACCAGACCCCAGACTAATCGTTTTATGAGCATAACCCCATAAAAATGATGTAAGCTTCAGCTCTTCTAATGTTTCTCTATGGCGCTGAAACGTACAAAAACTCATACTCGACTGCCATTGGCACATCTGCGTTCGAAGGGAGGGGCTTATCGACAGGACAATTATGTCCATCTTTATTAGCTACTTTGAAGGCGTACTGAGTAAAACAGCTATTCAATAAAGACCTGAACCAGAAGTAAAGATACCTGTTTCACAGAATATGCAAGTTTGTTGTGCATAAACCACAGTGCAACTGTATAGTGTATGTTTAGGTGTTAGATCTGCAGCGAGCTGAGAGAAGAGATGTAGAGAGGAGAAAAACTTCTTGTGAGTAAGGATAAAATCTACTCTGCGCAGCTCAAACAGACAGGGGGAGTCACCCATGAGAATCTCCCTCTCTGTACAAACATGCTGAAGCTCAGCACAAAAGAAGAGTGTTTTCTGCTTACTAACCCTGATGGGAGGAAGTCAATCTCTGGACCTTCTCAAGCAGGGCACGGTGGTCCAATCCTGCTTAGCTGAACATTTGTCTGGCGCGCCGATGTATTATTCATCTGGACGGGTTTGCAGCTGGATTAGTCCCTGCCATGGCCTGTTTTCTCTCTGTCCGCAGTGATGTGCTGATGGCTTAATGATGCGACAGGTCTCTGGGAGGTGGCGGATGCATCTGGCGGCCGCTGACACCTGCCAAAAAGAGAATCTCCTGATGGGAAGAGAGCAGCTGCACAGCAGATGCAGGCTAATAAAACACTGCTCTTTACTGGCCTCTGATTGGCCGGCACATGACAGAGGTGACGGGGAAACGGCTCTTTGTTTAAGCTTAATCACCAGACAGGATGCTGAAGAGAGCAAACTGATGTGTTTAACTCGTCTTCCTGTCACACACCTACATTTGCCTGATAATGCCAGCGAATGTGGAAATTGTAATCAGTGGCATGCTTTTATTTACATCATGCATTTTTAATTCAGACGATGCTTAGGGGGAAATTGCACTGCATATGACCCTTTTTCTAAACCCCTAAGACTTTGTCTGCATTTTAAAGATAAAAATATTTGTGCTTATAATCGCTGATGGTCTCTACGGACGTGTCTGCCAAATAATAGTTCATTGAGTCAGTGAACTGCAAGAGCAGCAAATATGCCCACCTGGAGCAGTAAAATATTCATGTCATACCTGGTGTAATGTGGCATCACTAATACAGCGTGATGGCAGATGGAATTTTGCTGGGTTGGGTGGCAGCACTACAGAGAGGCCTGTCATATTTAATGGCAGACGGTCCTTGTGACAGTTCACATTAGCCGCTGCGGATGCTGAAAGTTTTATATGTTTTATATTCCCTTAAGTCAGGCTTTACATAAAATATCATCAGGAAATTATACTGTAAAATGAGGTCAAGGCTACAAAAAAAAACGGACTCGAGTTCAGCTGAACTGCAGCGGAGGCTTTTAACATACAAACACAGATATGTACACAGAAATTAAAGATGAGGCAAAATGATGTGAGATGTCATTAACATTCATTTGAAAATGCGTGTGATTTTCAAGATTCTACAGGCAATTACTTTGGTTCATAATTTAAGACCTCATTAAACTCTTTGGAGTCATGATTTTATGCAGTCGCGTTCTATCATAATCTGTTTTTGGGGCGGAGAATTTGGAAATCGTTTTGGAAATCTAGTGCCATCTTTACCAGTGGTTCTCAGCGTTTTTGATTCAAAGGCCCCTTGTATTAGCTTAAGTATTTCCTCTGATATTTCTGCTTTGATATAACAACACTGCTCGTTTCTCTCTCTCTCTCTCTCTCTCTCTCTCTCTCTCTCTCTCTTTCTCGCTCCTCTTTTTCTCTCTCTGGCTCTCTCTCTGTTTGTTTCTTTCAACAGTAGTTCAGAGTTGTATAAAGTGGGACTGGAACCCTACTTTTTAATAAAAGCAATAGCTAGGGGAAAGTAAAAATTATCTTAGTTTGCATCTTGATTCTGTTTTATATTATTATTATTATTATTATGGAAACCCTTTATTTTAAGGTTTTTATACAAGTTAAGGTTTAAGATAAAGTTTTTATCAGTGGATATTTTTTTCATTATTACATCATATTATCAGCAATGATTTTAACTTCTTTACAAGTTCACATTCAGTTAATTTAATTAATTGTATTCTGTCATTCTGTGAGTCACACCCCTCTTGTTGAGAACCCCTGCTTTATTTTCGACCACACACAGTCTTTATTACACACAGTGATTCACTGTGATTAAAACTCAAATGCTCTGAAAAACTTCTATTCCTCTCTAGTTTTCTCTCTTTTTCTCATTTCGATTCATTCCAGATCTGCCCTTTGCCACTTATAGAAAACCACAGTCAAGGAAACAACCATTTAACTAACCATTAACTATTACTACAAACATTGTGGGAAATGACAGAAATACACCCTGCTCTCTATCATCTTCAGGATGTTTTTTTGTTTTTCATCTTCACTCAAGGAGATTTCATAGCTTGTTCAGCTCAGTAGAAGCAGGACTGAACAGTCCCTGTAATTTTCATTAAGCAAACAAAGGAAAGCAATGGTATAAATCAGTGAAATCTGCAAGACGTTTTCTCCATTTAACACTTTGTTTCACCCAAGCTCTCAATGACCCTCTATTAAATGCTGGATAAAGCTGCCTTTGACTGTCATCAGTTTTGAAGTCCTTTGAGTGGAAATATATGATCTTTTGTCTGCGCTTTCCTTCCCCACTGATTCGTCAACTCAAAGCTTTCTCGCTGCTTTCTGAAGAACTTTCCTCAAATATGCAGAAGAAACTCACTGTTACCATAGTTTCATATTATGATATTCAGAAAGAACAACTAACCATTTGGGATGCTAAAATTAGGCCAAAGTGTGTGCATACAGGCATGTTTTTTTTTTCTTTCTGTGTGTGTGGTTTTTTTTTTTTTTTTTTTTTTTTTGACTCCAGAATGATAATAAGATTCATCGTCTCTAACTAGACAGAGCAATTAAATTAACTGGAGAAGAAAGCCTCTCTACACCCTTATGCTCTGCACAATTGTTTTCCCTCTAATTAGATGGAAAACTTTCCAGACTAGTGAAAATATATTTGTGGTAAGTTTGTTTTATTTTTTCCAAAGTAGTCCATCTCTTTTTTTCTAAACACATATAAAGAATGCACAATTAGCACCCTTAACAAGTACACTAAGCTTTGATCTTATGCAGTCAGTGGCACATAGCAAGACATTGCTCAGTAGGTTAAAAAAAAGTGCTTCAAAACAATTATGTAGTAGTCTATTTTTACATGTTCATTTTAACTGAGAATATAAATTTAGAAGTCATAAGAAAGTCTTCCTTACAGGGATACTTCATGATGTGTCATCATTTCCTCATGAAGTTTCAAACATCTCTGACTACATCTTCTCCAGAAAATAGAAGTTAGTTTGAAGATCTGTAATGAAAGTCTTTTGATTGTCAGACAAACACAATGCATAACTTGCAGTTTTCACTAAAGACTGGCAATAAGAATTTTCTTTTTGA
This sequence comes from Puntigrus tetrazona, assembly GCF_018831695.1. Classification (NCBI taxonomy): domain Eukaryota; kingdom Metazoa; phylum Chordata; class Actinopteri; order Cypriniformes; family Cyprinidae; genus Puntigrus; species Puntigrus tetrazona. Next base: position 18,497,332 of record NC_056699.1, read on the forward strand.
TTATATAATAATGACAGTGTATCCACAAAACATGTGAGCCATACCCCATTGTCTCATTACTGGATTTATCTTGGATCAGGTTTTTTTTTTTTAAGATGGTTGAATCAGAACCGCTTTACAGATTTATTACCAATTAAGGTTAAGACCAACACACCAATTATACATATATAAATAAATATATATAAATATAAATAAAACATTTTCACAAGTGGTCTCAAACTTTATAAAAAATATTTCATATTGAAAATTAAGACTTTGTGCATTATAGCGCCGTATATGCAGTACTCACTGCATGTGTATTCTTTGTTCTTGATTAGTCTTTATTCCTATTACTTCATCATAAATATTTAACCATTTCTCTTCATACACTGTAGGCTCTGTCACCAAAGACATGGAAACCGACACTGAAAAAATCAGTTATGCGTGACACTTCCTTTTATTCATTTTGCCAATGCTCCCTGCTGTCTAGATGTCTTGCACTTCCACATGCTCCATTTCCCTGTATTAAAGAGGGCCGGCTTATCACTGTGTCTGTGAGTCTGTTAGCATTGCATATCTTACATGCAAAGTGATTACAGCAGTGGCAGCACCCAGTCATCCATGAAGACAGCAGCGGTTCACAGATTTGGCTGCACAGCTCTCGGGCAATGGCATTACATGACATGTTGGCAGGAAAGGATTTATACACATGAGAGACAGAAAGCATGGAAGCCGTGCATAAGAAGCTACACAAACCCCCAGGGCCACTTCAGATAACCTTCTCACTTCCATGGAGTTAAATATAGCTTGGCGTAGGACTTCCTCTTATACACAACAACTGAATCTTTGCAGTCTACGTTGTTGGGTCAAGAGATCATGCCAAAGGTGCCATATTACTGTATATAGCCACCAGGGATTCTGACAGTGGTGTTCTGATCATATAATCAGCGAAAGCTCTGCATACCCAGGTCATCTGAGAGAAAGAGTTCATAGGCTAATATATATATAAACGTTTATAAGTTTATGAACCTTGTAATTTGAGATGTAACTTAAAGCTTATTAAAATGTTGTGAATAAGTATGTAAAGTTATTTTTAATAATAATTTTAATTATATTCTGTAACTGTCACGTCTTTGGACTTTGTTATTGTTTTTGTCATGTGCCATGTGTTCCGTGTGACCTACTTTAGTTAATTGTCTCTATCGTCTTCAGCTGTGTGTAGTTAATTTAGTGATTTACCTGGTGTATTTAAGTCCTGTGATTTCAGTTCAGTTTGTCTGATCTCGTCTTTATGTGCGTGTGATTTTGTCCGATCTGCCTGCCTGTATTTATATTGTTTATTTTCATCTCTGAGTAGATTAAAGCGTTTTAGTTCCCTTTATGCTCGTTGTGTGCTCTCCTGCTAACCACACCCGTGACAGTAACCCTATGTCAGTTACGGAAGCGTGCTTGTTCTCATTGGTTTGCTGGCATGTGACTGATTGCATGTGTTGTGTTGGATGCAAAACTAACTCAGATCAATTTAAAAAAAGAAAAAAACACAACTGTATATTGTCTCATGGACAATGTTGAAGATATACATTATTGTCAAAGTGGTACATGGAAAAAAAAAGTTTATTAAAATGTGGCTAAAATTTTAAATAATAACAAACATCAGGAAAAAAGAGGAATATGTTTTTTATTTAAATGCTGTTTACAACATTGCTTGGCAATATTTTAAAGATATTATTATTTGGGGGATTTTGCATGGTCTGCGTTTGAACCTGGGTGAGCATTTCAACGATTTGAACTTTAACGATTCACTGGGAATGAAAATAAATAAATTATTCAGTCAATTCCGAGATATAATTCAGAAGGGGGTGTGGGGTTGGGGGATCTTAATCTTACCAGCATACCCGGTCACCACTCACCATCTTCACAGAAGAGCCCTGCTGAATTGCGTTCCTGTATTGTCCCTTTCTCAGACAGACCTTTCACAGGCTCCTTCATTACAGGGAGGCTGCAGTCCTGTTCCACAGGTTTGATTGGACCATGACTGTAAAAAAGGGCACCAGTCTGCACTCCTTCCATCCACTTCCTCTTCAATATACCTTGTGCTGAACTGACCTGATTTCTCTTCACACACAGTCGAGCTGGAGGTCCGGCACCTTGCTATCTCTGATGATGTTTCATGTTAGAAGTTTGACTGAGTGAGTGAGATTTTGCAAGGAGCTAAGTCTTACCTTCCCGGGTGCACTTTTATTTTTTTCACCAAATAACTGGAGTTGAGATAATTGACCTCCATTAGGACAAATATAATGCAGAACTTAAAGTGGTTTGAAGTGTGTAATCACCCCTTTTACCTGAACCTTGTCTATTTTTATCTTGTCTAAGATTGAGACTAAAAGGTTCCACCTCAAACTGGCATAATAATTGGGTGAGTCTCTTTTTTTGGTTCTATATATTTGGGTAAACTACACTTTCAAACGTTGTGCAACACATGTGCAAGTCAAGTGGCTTTTATTGTCATTTCAACTACATGTGGCTGTGCAGTACATACATCTATCGAAAAATGCTTAATGTTGAGAGATTTTACAAGCGAAAACAAGTGAATATATCAGACCTACAGAAAAAAATATGTGTTTATGTGTTGAGGGTAAAAGCTAAAACATAACATTTTGTTGCAGTTTTAAAGCATGGTTTGAAGGTTTGGCAATTTAGCTAAGTTCAGTCCGTAGTAAACCACTTCTGCGTACCCTGAAGGGAATTTGTACAGTTCAAATATACCTAACCTACGATTAAGATAAGTGTCAACGGCTCACATGAAGACTATGAAATGTATCTTCAAGTTCAGCGGAGGGCTACTCTCATGGCATCCGGGGGCCCATGCAAAGGTTAAGCCTTAATGGCTTTGATTTACTCTATTAAAATCCTTAAGGATGACAAATAGACCCGTATAGCACTTCAATGTCATTGTTATCAAGGAAACGTCTGATTTATGCCAGCTCGGTGATGGCTGTCCTAACCCTGACATGTTCTGGAGGTCCAAGAAAATAAATGGCTAAGCTAAGAAACCGGAGGCAAATGACCGCAATAAACGCTTCTCCCAAGTCCCAGCCGCCCGCTGAGGCGATCCATTTGTTAAAGTGGGAAGTGAGGTCAGGCCTGGACGGCCCCAGTGTGCCTGTTGAGGCTCGGCAGATGGCGGCCCAAGTGCAGACCAATTAAAAAGATCTGTATGTGTGCTGGGAGCAAAAGTGGCCATGTTCAGTTTGAGGATATAGACTCTGCAGAGGAAAACGACCCTGGAGTGTAGCACTGGAGCCAGATGAGGCCCACCTGAGAAAATATCTCCCACCCTGGTCCTGTTTGCTCACATTCATATATGTTTTCACTCAACCCTTTTTCAGTCTTATTTTGTTTCCCTGAAATAAAGCGAAAGCAGCACAATTCGTTTTGGACTTCATCTTGTTTTCAGCGAGAGTGAATGGATGAGTCCGTAATGTGGGAGTTGATACAGTACCTTTAGGTCTTCATTAGCCGGAAAGGAATAAGATTGACTGCAGAATTGGGGTGATTTTCTGCGCTAAGGTCTTCTGCTCAGAGATATCCGCTCCTAAGGGTCTGAACTAAACCTCGTTCTCTCGTGAAAGCCTTGAGGGAAATGGCTGAAGCTCTATAGTCTGAGAAGCAGTAAAATGCAAAGCATTGTCCTCATGGGAGAGCCGCTGCCAAACAACAAGGCACTAACTAGATTTACTTGCGTAATTAAATGAAAAAATAGGAGCTAAATGCATGTGTCTCATATAGATCTCGCAAACTGCTTTGGCCTAAAAACTATTTCAGGCTTTTTCAGGGAGGTGGAGGCTGTAAGTGTGATAATTTGCTTTAACAAATGCATTTTTTGAAGGGCATTGAAAGAATTAAACCCCTATTCTAGTTCCTTCCATCGCTGTTCTACTTAAACCCAGTGGGAAATTCTCTTCCCATCTTAAGCAGACAGTAGAGCCAGCAGTTATTATATTACCCAATTTCTTCACTGATAGTGATATTAACAGTCTTCCCACTATAGGTTCTTTTTCACAAACTCCATTTTGCTTTTTAAAGATTTGCATTTGGAGCTTTGAGAACTTGGGGATTTTTTTTTTTTTCATGAGAGCTCGGACACAATTGAAAGTAAGCACAGAAAAGAAGCAAAGGACAAGGGGCATTAATCTCTCTGCGTAGTGTTCATATTGAAAAATTTTAGTGCTCATGATGCCGTGTCCATGGATAAAAGTTTCATAATAACGCATCTTCTTCGCAAACTCACACACACACAGAAACGTTTGAAGTCATATATCATAATTGTTGGAAATGGTGTTCACTCTCGCTCTCTTTTTAAACATATTAGGTCCAATATACAGGGGTCACAGTTCTTCTGCCCGCTCGATGATTTTTTTTTTTTTTTTTTTTTCCAGAGTCTGATATCAGATATCAGGACGTGGTGCGCCCAGTCTCAAATCCATTTTGTTCTCCATGCAAGGCGGCTGCTGGGGTAAATACTGTGATTTGATAGATGGCACTCATTAATAGAAGGTGCCTGCAGCCTTTGAGTAATAGCCCTTTGGTTTCTTTTCCCCATGTTGTTTAATCTGCAGAAACAAAGAGGTATTTGTGTCCCATGCTAGTAGAAGCCAAATTGATATTTTAACACGGTGTTCAAGCGTCTGGGACATTGCTCGTGAGTTTTGCCCCTCTGGCTTTATTGAAAGAGGAAAGATCAAAGGAGGAACGTGTATGTTATTTAATTCATTGACTCAGATGACACTGGTCCGGGTCGTGTAGTTTCCTCCTCAGCAGTTTCTGGATCGCAGCATTTCCGTCGAGGGACATGGGGATTGAGCTGTTGTTATAAAGCATGGCTCCCCCGTTCATGTCCCATTCAGTCCCGTATCTCAGGAGATGTTTGCTTTAATTACGCTGTGTTCTCCTTATCGCTCGAGACGACTGCACCATGCAGCTCCACTTTGTAATGCCTCGAGGGAAAATCTGCTGCTCTTGCTTTTTTATACATTAACTAAACTCGGTTTATTACTCCCACAGCAGCTTAAAGTGATCACAGACTTGGTCGCTACATTATTAAGGTCTAGTTTTCACATTTACTTGATAAAGGAGTTTGTGAAATAGAAATTGATTCTGTTTGCTTACTAAATACACTTTTCTTAATACAGTTGTCTTAATGATTCATTTATTAAATACAATCTTATACAAAATCATTTTATAAGCAGACATTCATTCTAGTAGGAAACACTCACTTTTGACTGTCCAATCAATTAGCATTTTGCTAAAAGAATTTGCCTTAAAAAACACCTTGGCTACCTTGGCTAAATGCTGTTGGTCATTTTCTAAGATGCTTTTGATATTAAGTATATAAAATATATGTGTGTTTGATTAGTTTTAACTACAGTTTTACAGAAATCATTCAAAAGTATATATTTGTTGCTTCAAGGTACTATAAAGTGATGTAACATCTTTTTCCTTTATTTTTTTCCAGATAAATAAATTGATAAGTTTGAATTAATCTTTATGTAATATAAAATATTGTTTGAGGTTTGTAGTTTTAAAATGAACAACAGTATCCCAGTGAGTGTCTTGTACAAATGTTAGAAACTGTTTTGTCTTTCTTCAGTGTTATCATTTGTAATTACTTTCAAATGTTGCTTTTCTTTTTGCAGTTAACTGATAAGTTTTTGCCTCATTGTAATTATCAATCTCTGCGGTTTTTAATCTTGTTACTGCATAATTTAACAAATTCTTGATAAAACTGCTTTGTAATGTCAGAAATCTGTCCAGCCTGTGTGAGAATAATAACCAATCAACTTTTTGCTATTTATGTAAAGCACAACAGTAACCAAGAGGGTGGAGCTTAACAGATAAAATCAAGTCTTTACAGTAGTTTGTGTCCCCAAGTAATAAGCATGCTGCACTGAAAGATATGAGTGGAAAAAATAGCAAAATCGCTGTATAACCTAATGTTGAAAATGTTGTTCGGCCTTTATGACATGAATGGCTTCCTCTGACTCTCAGGCCAGATTTGGTACCTTGGGTTCAATAACATGCATTCAGGTACAACAAAGTCTCCATCTTAGCTTCTGGCCTCTCGTTATAGAGTCTGCAGTGCTCATCTTTTCTGTTCCCTTAAGCAGCAGAATTAAATGTCGGTTGTGCCAGAGTGTAGCGGAAAGGCTCTGACCTCTGCTTTGTTTGCGAATCACGGCTGGAAATAATTACACGTCTCATCTGATAATTGTTCACACTCATCCCGCCAGAGACATCAAAGACCTGAAGGAATACGTATCGTTCGCAATTACTGGACATAAGAATGGGCACTTTTCAAAGGGCAGGTTAATAGCAAGACGGCATTCTCACAGAGTGCAGACAAGCATTCAATATTTCGCCCGACTCTTGCTCTAATTCACCTTATTTCCCAATGTGAATAACTCCCACTGAAAAATTAAATCCTAGACATGCTGTTTCCGCATCCTTGTCTAATCAGGTTAATCCGGTCCAGTCCAACACTGGGTGGGTTTAAATGTAATTCTTCAAGCGTGGCATCTCATAATCAGATTTGATTGGAGGACAAGTGTCATATGAGGATATAAGGTCATAAGTTATGTGCCTGGATCTTTGTATTATGCTAGATAAAAGATGCTAATTTCGGTTAAATGCAATCCAAATGGGATAAGCTTTATTTGCAGGACTTGCCACTCCTATAAACAGCTGGGGCATTTGGTCTGTTCATTACATGTGCAAGTGAGCATTTTTCATTTTTGACATTTTAGCATCTTTCAGAGGAAGCACAAATGGAGCATATTAATCTTTCTTAAAAACACAGATGCTTTCTTAAAACCATTGCTCATGCAGAGCAACCCTCGATTTAAATGTGTGTGTGTGTGTGTGTGTGTGTGTGTGGCCTCGCAGAGCAATAGTGCATTGACTTTACATGACCAGATCTGCATTCTCAACCAGTTCCACTTCTTCCAAAATCTTGATACAGTAGCACAAACAGCAAAAACCCATCAGATCAGTTTTTATTGTGATTCTAAATCCAATACATATCTGACATTTTACCAAAATTTCACAATTGTCTGTCATTAATACCCACAATTACCCACAAATATTTGTTAATGCGTCAACGATCTTATCTTGAAGCAACTATATGTCAAGCATTTGTGAAATGTCTTTTTGCTACATGCTTCATTCTCAGAACAAAATGTGCAAAATTGTACCTTTAGGGATTCAACGGCTTGTCACAGTGGCGGTACCCTTTCAAAAGGTACATATTGTACCATTTATATACTAATATGCACCTCTATGGTACTAGTAGGCACCCTTTAGGAGTAAATTAGGTATGAAAGTATACCAATCGAAAGGGCACCACCCCTGTGACAGCTTTTATTTTTTTAATTTTTTTTTTTTTTACCTGAAATGATATCCTTCAAATCCATATGAACTGGAAGTTGGTACCAACTTCAGTATAGTGATTTAATTATATACATTTTTTTTTTTTAAAGCTTCAAAAATCTAGGGTTAAACGACTAATGTCACATGGATTTTTTTAACAATTTCTCTACATCCCTTTCTGGGCCTTGAACTTGTTAGTTATGTCGCTGTCAGAAATCCGAAATCTGCTGTTCAAAGTTAGAAAACTTTTAGATTTCATCATAAATATCTTTATTTATTTTCTGAAGATGAATGAAGCCCTTACAGATTTGCAACAATCATAAAGGTGAGTAATTTAATGACAGAATTTACATTTTTGTGTAAACCATCTCTTTAGGAGTAAGGATTATTTCTTATTATTAAAGGTACTAATATGTACCTTTTAGGGGGCAAAGTTGTCCCTTTAAGTGTATTGCCCCAGTGATAATTTTATGCACAATAATGAAGGAAACGTCAGAAAAAGGTTGTACGCATGAGTAGTCTTCTGTTCCTTTGAAAAATTGATTGGATACTTGCCTTGTGAAGATTTTTCTAAGAACAAGTACACACAATCATGTAGCGTTCAACCCTGTCATGTTAAACATTGTGTGCACTTATACTAAAAACAAGCCTAGATGTGCTGACAGCATGTGGTCTTGGTGCATGATTGTTGTAATACAGCTGGTTATGATTGGACAAAGAGATCAAATATGTGCATTGCTGTGTTAAAAGAATCCAAAACGTCCGTTCACCCTTAAATGCAGTCTTAGACAGCGATAAAGAGCATTTAGCTGCACTCCCTCCATTCAAATGCAGATTGCACACCCTGGCCAGCTGCCAGCTTTACCAGATGAACACTGAATACTTAGGAATGGAGCTCCACTGTCAGAAGTGATGGACCCAGGAAAGCTGCTGCACAGAGAAGCCTGAATAATGTATAGAGTTCAGAAGGTCTTGCTGACAGGGACAGGAGAGCCACACCGAGGAAACCCACGTAAATTCTTCCACCAGACGCTTAATCCCAAACTGACGGAAAGTTTTAGACCCCTCATGGTTTATTCAGAAAGCTGAGATAGGTTAATTTCAGCTCTGCATGAGGTCTGCTTCAAAGTAAAGGGTAATGTAAATATGCAATAGTCACTGACTTTAAAATATGAATACCCTTTTGCTCTGGAAAAAGTGAAATATAATAATTTTTAAGCCATTTGTATGTATATAGAATATATACATATAGAATATAAAGTATATAGAATTTATACATAATATGTTATTAATGTATGAAATATTTGTCTTTTATTTAAATGCAGCCTTTTGTCCACATAGGCAAGTTTGTATTCACATTAGCTTTGTGTCTCATGCACTGGACACTTTCCCCAGCAGTGGAGGGGTACAGATGGATCGGGTTCGTACAGTCTCATAAAGATTTCACAGGCAAGCTCTAGGGGGATTAGATGAATAAAAAGTTCACTCTCTGCTTGCTAAGTGAGTGTATGAGGTTTTTTTTTTTCTTTTTTGGACATTATTAGCGATGGGGCTAAGGAAGTATAATTAAATACAGCCGCACAATGCAGTCTCAAACTGCATCAAAGACAATCCACTCCAGTCCCTGGTGCCTAAATTTAAAAGTAAATATGGAGAAATCTCAGCTTCCTTTCAGTCTTTCTGGAGATAGATGAAGTTTTATGAGGAGTTAGATGCTTTTTCATCGATTGAGGCGCAAAGAGAGTTACAGTTCAGACGACTAACTTTCTTTTATCTCGCGGTCGGAGCATCTCCTGTCAGCTGTTATCTTCAGAATGTTTCATACAGGATGTTAGAAAAATGTGGAATGCTTGCGAGCTCTGTTTGCATTCAGTGCACATATTCTTTTAGTTTAACACGTACCTACTGTGCTCCTTGTGAAAGGACACAGAAAGAAATGTCTCTTTTTTTTGGTATATTTCTTGCATTGGATTCTCAGAAACCACAGGCCAAGTTCATACCGCATAGATAACTCTTTACTGTAAATCACAGTCCCTTCATTATGTTTTCCATCCAGACTTGCATGCGCCCCAGGCATCCTTCAGTCGTGCAGTAGGCTTTGCTGTGTTTACTTGTTTTCTTCATTTTCCAGCATAAACATCCTAGGGGAAGCATCGCCGAGCATGTCCCGAAAAATAAAAAAAGAGAGAGATTAGACGATGGTGTGGTATGGTAGTATTTTCACAAGCACTCATTTTAATCCGTGTAGCTTTCAAATCAAATATGCACATAGTTATGGCTCTCAGAGACGAGTGAGTAACGTGGAGTGTGGAGTGTTCTGTTCCTTTACCCACTCCTGCTTCCACCTGGATGATTCAGAAATAAATAATTGATGGGTCTTTTAACTGATCCGCTGTACCTTTGACTTCACACCCTTCTCCTTCATCATAAAGAGGGACTACTCCAGTAGGTCACTGAACATCATTAGTTTGGATTTTTCATTCCTTTTTGGTGTATTTTCTGTGTTTTGTATTTGTAGTGCTTTGCTTCTTTCAAGGTCAAGTTGGAAGTGAATACAGACCTGGGTTTCCATCTGAACTTCCCAGATTCGGTTCAGTTCAATTTAGTTGAACAGGAACTATTTAGATTTTTTTAAATACACATTGCAAGCAGATACAATGATAAGTATAATCTATTTATCCATCAGTTTAAAATGTTTTATATTATAAAAGTTTACTAAAGAAAAAATAGTGTAGTCCATCTTTTGTATGGATGGATAATGGGAACGATAAATCTGTTATAACTACTTCAGTTTGAGTTCTGCTTAATATTATCAGTTTTTCAATTACATGCAATGAACTTTCAGTTAATTTTGGAGTGAAGTAACTTTACATTATATATTAAATTTAGTAATAAACAGTTTGTAGTTTGTGTGAGTAATCCACTACTTGATTTGCTTAATGTTTCTAGCGCAATATTGGTTTTTTTAGATCCGCATTAATTTGTTTGTGATGTGTCTGGTAGCTATGACGTCTCATGTGCTTGCTGCTGATCTATAAGTAAAATCATTCAATATGCAGTAACACACAAAGTGAATTTGTAGGTTTACTATAGAAAAGCTTTGAGTGCATCTGATCGGATGAACCCCTCCCCCCGAATCTCAAATGCCAAGTTCATGGATTAAAGGTTGTTCATTGCTGTTTAAGACAGAAAGAGCAGCAATCCACTGTCTGAACCGACATGCAGTCAGCTGTATCTCCAAATGCTTCACTGAGTTTGTGTTTTTATTGATTTCCTATAAAGCGGCATTGAGCTCTCAGGGACAGGAGAAGTGGACGTGTTTTCTGCAGGTGTTGTCCAGGCTCTGATGGGGTTCAGCCTCAGTGGAGCACAATGGGACCTATGAATCAAACCTCATTATTGCATTGCTGTGGGAGTCTTACTGATCGTTCAGTGTAGGAATGCATCACAATAGCAGAAATGTTTTTGGGTGTAGTGTACGGATGAATCCCCTGAATTTTAGTTTGAATTACATCATATGGAACTTTTTGGAACTGTTTCCGTCTTTTCCAATCTATGCTTCCAAAGGAAGGTCTTCCTTGTTGCTTTTGCACACGGTTGCTCGCCAGCATACTGCGATGTGAAACAGCGTGATTCTGTATTTAAGGGTTGGGAAACACGATTCAGTCATTCTTTCTACTTTTAAGAGAAATATTTTTTTTCCTTTTTTTTCCCTAAAGGTTAAACCGTCGATACCTCCACTGTGCTTGAAGGGAAGCATTTGTGAAATTGAAAAGAGAATCATGCTGAGCTTTTGTTGGTGAGCACACTGGAAAAGACAGACGGAAACACTCTTTCCAAAAGAAAATCTGCAGCCATTATTACACATGAGGAGTGCAGATAGCAAGTCCTCTGAGAAAAACCTTTCATGGTGGCTTCTATCCACTCTGTGCTGAAGTGCTGAAAATGGCCTGTTAATCATTACACTGTAGACATTTTTAGAGAGGTGAAAGAGTCCCTTAAGGCCAGTAGAAATTAGAAGTTTTCCACAGATCAGACTGTTCTTTACCAAAAGATTTCCTAGCCTTCATTAGTGCTGGAGCGCATCATTCGTCCCATAAAAAGTGTGAGCACATTTTTTTACTATCTTTTTGCTATGAATATTAACCGTCATTACCTGCAGTACAGAATCATTCAGACGCTGCACATGCAATAAAAAGTTGACTTATTATTGGCAATTTTTTTTGTAGAGTTGATAAATAAAACCAAATCAGTTTTAGACTTTTTTACAAATATAATACTGATATATATATATATATAATATTGCTGGATCTCATGACTTTGTAAATAGTACCTAGTCTTCACTATAGTGTGAGATATGGGTTGAACTATCCTATACTTAAAGGAACACTCCACTTTTTTTGAAAATAGGTTCATTCACGATGTAACTACAGAAGAGTCATGTTTTAAATAGGAAAAATATAGAAACTCTTTGGTCATTTTTAAACGAGATGCTGCTGGTCTAGATTCAATGATCTATGCTAAGATATGCTAAAATTGTTATCGCAAGATCAGCTGAATGGTTTCAAAAACGGTAAAACTGAACTGTCTAACTCTGGGGGAGTTGGAGAATGTGCCTCTTTTCAAAGATCACACAGTTCTCATCAACAGCGAGATTAAAACACACTTCAGGCTTAATATTAAGAAATGTGTGTTGTGCACAGGTGGCACTATAAATAACGTTTAATTATCATTTTTATATCAGTAAGTCTCAAAAAATATGTCAGTAAATATGTTAAAACACTATTAAATTATACTTAGTATGAAATTAATGTATTTTAAATATATTCTTTTTTTTTACTATTTTATGGTAACACGGATACATTTTTCACGCAGTGATGGATGAAGTCAATGTAAAATGTTTCCATGAAAGTTATTTTCATGTTGTTTTCATCCAGTGAGAATTTAGTAGCTCCAGTTTAATTGAATTACTAAGTCAATAAGCCATAAGAAAATATGTCAGCCATTTCACCATAGTTAAGAGGTGTTGCTATGATACAAAGCGAAGTGGCTCAAGTGGCTTAATGCAGTGCAACAGCAATTTAATAAAAGACATCAATGTTCAATAAATAATTGCATTTATATTAATAATACTACAATAAAAAATTCATGCACTAAGTAATATAGATCATTACCATAACTATAGCTGTTTACGGCTGCCAAGCTCTGTAACCGTTTTAATAGCTTGGAGCAATGAGGAACATTAATAACTCTATTTGAGTAAAGTAATGTTTGTAAAAACATTATCCTTTGCCTAATTATCCATCCTGTACCTATTTTCTGAAAATGCACCACATGTTGTGCTAATCTCTTTTCTCTCCAAATTCATCCCAAGATGGAGTTTAGCTATCTTCTCCTCGCACCAATAGGCTATTGATTTTGCCCTGGTCTGACTTCAGGGAGGATTTTCTCGTTGAGATAATATAGTAGTGATATCACCTGAAATCTCCTGCCACTGCTAAAGGGCCAAATCCTTATCTCTTCTGACAGGGAGTCTGACTTTGCCAACTCCGAGGAGGCCTGTCGCTCTCCTGACCTACCAAAGGTCTTCGCTTTTTCTCACAGGAATTGTCACAGCGCTGGGGCTCGCGTAGAGTTCAGATAATAATGCAAGAGCTATGCAGTCTAACGGTTATCTAACCAACACCGTTCGCACCCAAAAATGCAGTTAATAGGGGGAGACAACAGCCACTTAATGTGAAAGTGCTGTCAGCGCAAGCACCCAATCAGAATTCTATTGCAATTCTTGTTTCCTTGGAAACATTTGAGTATGCAGTAATCCCGGGATCCTGGGATGGCGCGTGACGTAGAGTTAAAGTGACATGTCTTGTTGGACTCCATAAAGCACCTTTCAGCTGATGAATATTAATGAAGCTTCCTGTATAATGCTGCAGTGTATCCACCGTGGATATCTCTGTAAAACAGGAGTGGGAACTGGAGTCATCCATTACTAATGCACTCGCTGCGTGCCGGACAAAGAGAATTTCTAACGTGCTCCAGTCCTTCAGCAAACACAGAGGTATCTGGAAGGTTCTCACCACCTTGGCCTGAGGTTTTATTTTAAGGCCAAGTCTGAGATGCGTTCTACATTTCTTGCCATTATTTCGAAATCTAGATGCTTCGCTGTATTTGTTATGAATTCACTGAAGCTGACAGTTGGACAAATATGTGGTAAACAGTTTTCTTTAGAGCTGTTTTGCTGTGTAGATTGCAAGGTAATGTTATTTCTCAAGTGTCCCCCTGCACTCTGAGTTTTTCAGTTTATTTCTAGGTAACCAACCTGCTGCAAAACATCAATAAACATGTTTTATGGCATATATATTTGTATGAATCAGCAAGACCGTGGACATTTTTCTGCATTATGAGAAATAGAGTGAAAAAAGGGAGAGGGAGAGAGGATGTATTTTCTGCCAGACAGAGTTCAATGAATATTCTTCTGAATCTCAGCATGAGGCTAATCTAATGCTGCAGTGTTTTTGTGTGTAGCTATAGTAAGGACCAAAACAGAGCAGGTCAAAGGTTAACAAGAGGTCAAGAGGTTTGATTTAATTTGCATTGCTATGAAATTAAAGGAAATGTCACCAAGAGCATGTTCAGTTTTTAAATACAGATTTTCCTGTACAGCTTTTTTTAATGAATGAATAAGCAGAATGAATTAAGCACAAAGTAAAGAAAAAGGTTAAAAAATGAATAATAATTTTTTTGCAAACCTGTATGACTTTATTTATTCTGTGGAACTTAAAAATAAGATACTTTAAACAGCTGTTACAATATTATATTATGTTTAAATGCTATTTAAACAACACTATTTTGGATGCCATTGACTTTCATTGTATCTAAAAAATCTAAATGCACTCAATCTAATCTAAAAAATCAGATTAAATGTTATTTATGCTGTTCACATTGTTATGAAAAAAGAAGAAGATCTCAGTCATGTCAGAAAAAGACTTTTCCATGCAGTGTAAATGTAACCTAAGATATTTTTCTTAAGAACTTTTTTTTTCCCTACAGTAAGGTTTAGAATGACATGAGGGCAAGAAATGATGACAGAGTTTTCATTTTGGGGTAAATTATCCCTTTTAATCTGTACAATGCACACTGTAAATGTCCATTTTTAGAGCATCATGGGTAGTTTGCTTACATCCATGCTGTGCAGCACAAAGGCAGTTAACTGCGGGCATCTAGCTGAGCTTGCAAGCCCGTACATCAGCAGCTGACATCTACGTTGAGAAGCCATTACAGAAGCCGAGTAGATTTACATCTGTCTGTGTGTGTGTGCGTGTGTGTGTGAATGTGCTTTTTATTGAGCGTCCCGCCTGTCCTGGACACTGCTTGTGAATTGCAGAGGTTTGTCAGTAAACCTGTCAGGGTTTAAATTTTCAGTTGAGGTGCTGGAACGGCTCACTGTGCACTCTATCTGACGATTTCAGCCATTTTATTTCTTCGTCCTATAGAGAGATGCTTCTGATCAGATAGGACATCCATCATGGGAGAACACAGACGGCGGAGTGCCGCCCGACACCACACAAAAGCACTCAGCGGAGTTACGAGGCAAAAACATGGCCGTATTCCCTTTGAGTCTGCTGCCCAGTTTTTTTTTTTGTTTTTTTTTTATGAAACAAATCAAACAGATCCTCACCTGGATAGAGATCAGTCATCGCTGGAGTGTGAACTGAGAGTGTCTCATGGGGAAATCACTGCAGGACTCTCTGCAGAAATAATCAATCTCCCTCAGAGCTTTTCCTGTGCCTTAATGGCCACATTGACTGTGTTAAATGCCCTGCTCTGTGCTGTAACGGCCTAATTCAAACATATAACTGCCCTATTCACTGTACTAACTATACCATGCTGTGTCTTAACAGCCAATAGGGCTTTAAGTTAAACCAGCCAGCTGCTCCCAATTTGTCTTTCTCTTTTGTTTTACTCTTTTCGTCTCTATCTTCCTTCCTTCATTTCTTCCAATCTGTCTTCAGGCACATCTGACTGCTCAAAAGGCCGTTTTTGATTGGAACTCTGCCCATTATGCAGGAAGTCAGTTTATTAGTTGTTGTAGTAGAAGAGAATTGACTAGAAATCTTTGGAGTGGGTAATCAGGTCTCACGTGCTCTTCTATCCAGCCGTGTTGCACAACAGCATTCATTTATCAGGGCTTTTTTTTTTGGCTCTTGGCAGCAGTTCAACCCTATGTGGTCTCTCACAGTCTGCCTGGTTTTATTCTGTCATACAGCAAATTCAGATGACCTTTTCACTTTACTTTGACAGGTTGATGGATGGACTTACAGGCAAATTATGTTGAAAGCTTGGGTGTAGCAGCTATTATAACTTCTATACATTTTTAAAGTTTGGGAAATGGCCAATTCATTTTAAAATATGAATTTTCCTTGGCGGTGTTTGGGGAAAAATTGAGTCTTGAAGTCGTTGTTTTATAAAGTAATATAATAAAGTGACAGAAATTCATTTTTACTATCAATTAAGCACTTATATACACTACGTGCTCAACTATCTAGTGTTTGAGCCCAACATGAAATGCCTAATGTTTCACACTAATAGAAGCTGCTTCAGCAGAATAAACTGAACATTTTAAATAATTCCCTCAAAAACTGGGTGATGATGTTGATATATCATGGTTATGACACGTTAACATTAGGACTTAAAATATTCTACAGCTATAAAACTTACCCGTACCCGTCTGACAGTGATGTTCTCAGAGGAGGAATGTGGCAGCAGGTCCTTTAGAGTGACAGCTGCCCCTGATATTCCCAGATTAAATTTTTTTGACAAAAAGTGGACACACAACTTTGAAATTTTATGAAACATGCTTGTGTCATTGAAAAACAACCGTGCTTTGATACAAGATATTATTAAGTGTCGTCTTTTTCATCGTTAAAATATTTCTATCCGTTTTATAGCATATGAGTGAAACCTGCGTCATAGATTTGAGATAATAATTCTAAAAATAAATCGAATGGGATGTAGTAAATACATTCTATTATTAAGTGAAAATATTTTCAACCTATTTCAAACCTATTAGCAAGTGCTGGACATATTTTGTGCCATTTCTCAGTGTTACATATCACAGTACGGTACTAAAGCTAGCAACAATCGAATTAAACATCTCCCTCGGTTAGCAAACAAATGTAGCCTACTTGCTTAGCATAGCCCTCAATTACCTAAAACAAGGTAGCAAGAGATAAGGTGGTGCTTAAGCTGCGTTCCATTTACCTTTCGAAGATGGATGTCGGAGCCATGAATAATGTCACACCCAAGTTGACGCTTGGAATGGAAGTAGCCATTGATAAAAACGGAAGAAAAAATGGTATTTGCACAGAAAAGCCCTATCATGTGTAAAGATAATGGTGGGATAGTATTGCGCACTCCACTGAGTTTACTGAAACATAGACAAACAGAATTGCTAATAGTTTCCGAATCTGAGAATTTATGGCCTCTGCATACAAATGGAATGCATCATTAAAATTCATCAGTGTTTTTAACCAACAGTAACAAGCTGAATAGACAAATCTTGCATCATGTAATTAATATTCATGAGCCAAGCCTGTTTCTGTTTGTGACAAAAGGACTAGTAGTAATTCTTTAGTAGTAAAATGTTTCCATTCATTTTGCACACTTGATACAACACATAATTATAGTATATCTGTGCCCTTATATGCTGAACACACCTTTATTCACACCGAAGATGTGCTGCGATGATACATGATTATGAATGCGGGTGACCTTTGTAGTGAGAGTATAATGCAGCAGATTCTTGCTCCCCCAGATGACCTCGACTGCTTTCGTAGATATGAAGACAGCTGATTCAGATTACACTAGACAGAAGTCAGCATTTTCCTCCGCCAGAAAATCATAAACAAGCCTGTTCAACTGGTTTGGATGCCAAAGGAAGTAGGGGTAGTAGATTGACTTTCTTCGTTTCCATGTTATGGGCAATTTGCACGTGAGAGTTTCACTCCCAGACACTTCCAGTGTTCCAGCTCTTCTGAAGCCACAGATAAGAGAAAACCTGATGAGAGACTTGCTGCTCTTTCTACAAACTCTAAACTTGATGCTCCAATCTAGTGATAATGTCACTGTTAACTGTGATGTAAAATAAAACTATTTTACGCAATAAATTAATCTAAAAAATTAGGTGAGGTCTATAACAAGTATGCTTTGTAACAAATGATTTTAATGACCAATTAATTGATTAATTGCTTAAATATATCCTGCAGTTACTATACTATACTATACAGTGATCAGTGAATTTTTATAAATAGTCACATCAAAACACATTTTAGGCAGAATATTAACAAATGTACATGAGGTTGTCGTAATTCATCTGATTAAATTGGAATAAATATCTGTATGAATTACTTGATGAATGAGTGAGTTTATATTTTTTAAACAACCAACAATAATCACTCCGTTCACCACGAGACATGGTACAACCGCACCAGTTGCACCACTGCTTTAAATGCTCCCAAAACAATAAACCTAATTGTATTAGATATAATAGTGATTTGGATCTGCTACAGCAAGTAAATAATACGACATGTTGATGCATTCCATGCAAATTGACTTATTTTCGTAATTGACATAATTGATATAGTCTACGCGTCCTTTCAGCCCTGAATCTTTGCAGATTTTATGATGCAGCTATACATGTATACTACAGTCACAGTCTTCAAAAGGAATATCTCATCCTCATATCCTGCCTTGATGTTCATAATAACAGCATTTGAAGTCTTTTGAATATTTGACAGTTGCCCTCTGCCAAGGCAGTGGTTGACAAGTCTATATCCAGAAAAAAAAAATAAAGTAGGTGCTGTATCTTGGTCTGGGAAATAATGAGCTACAGTTCTTCCTATCAGCAAGAATCTGTCAGCCAGCTCAGATCGCTGTCACTCACTCATCAGAGAGAACTTGTGGTTCGTTCATAGGGTCTTGTCCCTGGGGGTTCGCACAGTCTGTCAGTGTTTGTCTGTTGACTGATTTATGTTTCACTTTCTTGGTGCGCGGGTCTCAAGTGAGGGCAGAGGACAGGGTCTGTCCCGTCAGTCACGGCCCATCAGTTTTTAATATTTAACACAAGGCTCTGTTTACTTACACTGTGCTCCCATAAAAGGCCTTTGAAATGCATATGGGAGAGGAGGAATGAGGTGGCACAGCACATTAAAAATTAGCCATGCTTACAGCAGGAGGACGCCTTCTAATACTGCAAGGGCTAATAGAATCGCAACATCTGTGCTTTTTACTGATGTTGTTCTAGGCAAGGATGTGTATGTGTGTGTATTGGCTTCTTGGTTAGCCACCCTGTAGAAAAAAATCTCATTCAGCTTATGATAGCTAAGCACTTGAAGTTATATTTTTGGCATTCTGATAGCAGATAGCAGATGTTCACTACTTATATTTTTGCTTTCTGACAAGTGTGTTATTGTATCATTCATTAAACTGATTCATTCACGGAAAAAACCCTCCTACTGTGCTGCTTTAACATTAATTGGTTTTAGCTTAGTTTAGAATAGCAAAAATAGACAAAGTGACTGGCAATATTGATCAAAAGTATGTTATTTAACTTTGTAATAAAATAAAATAAATCAACAAACTGAATTAAAGGGATAGTTGTTAATATTCCTTACTACCTTTCTGTGCCCTGAACCATTCAGATGTGTTGCAGATTTTAGCAAATATTTCTTAATTTGTATTCCGAAGATGAAGGTTTTACAGGTTTGTAATGACACGAGAGTGGATTAATTAATGGTTAATTAATTAGGTGAAATATCCCTTTAATTTCCAGCCAATTCATTTTACTAAATACAATGTATTTAGATAGATGGACATCTTTTAGTAAATGTATTTAAATGCAGAACATTCTTTTTGTTTAGACAGTAATTTATATCATCATGGAACATAATGTAACTAAGGAACATCTACAACTCCTATTACAGTTCTCATTACAGCACCTGCTTCTGCACAGCAGATATTCCTCAAGACTTTTTATAACTGAAGAACATGCGCTTCTCTAGGACTGCTACAGTTCTTGCTTTGCATTTGATATGCTGGATTAGGCTGTGATCCATTAAATTTCAGCCATGACAGAGCTATGTGAAAAAGGTGAGACACGTCTTCAGCTGAAGGACTCATGATGAAGGACTCTCCGGGTCTCTGAGAGAGTCATGAGAGACAATGATGGGCCAGCTGGAGGAGGGTTTTACGTTTACACTGTATCCAAAGCAACAGACACTCTTTCTCGCTGTGCCTCTGGGAGACATATCCGGTCTAGCATTCAGACATTGCGCGTGTTTGCCTGTATATGTGTGTGTGTGTGTGTGTAGGTGGCTGCGTAGGTGGGATGGTACAAAGTGCAGCGGTCAACTACTATCGAACCAGTAGGTCAGGGAAAAAAACTCCTGACATTCCCACGAGAGCATTTTATAATGTATCCTGCACCTCAATAAGAACATTTGCTTGTATTTTTGAAGCCTAAAGTCACTTCAAAAGGGCAGACAGGGAGTTCACAAGAGAGCAAGAAACAATTTCAGACAGACAGCAGTTCTCCTGTGGCTTTTCTTGCAAATACAGAATGCAATAACTACCCTCAGTATCTAAATCACAGATTTAGATAGATGTTGTAATACAATGTCCCTATACTTTATCTTTATCTTTAAATATATATAATCATGATTAATCAAATTCAAAATCAGCTTTTATTTGCATAAAATGTTTGCCTGTAATGTGTATATTTATTGTGTGCATATATAAGTACACACACACACGCATGTATATATTTAAGAAAAATAGCCTAGGTTAACTGTCATCCATAAAATGATTTGCACAAATTCAAACATCTAGGTTGTGTTCTTCTGTTGAAAGTAATCTTAAGCAGTGTTTCCACGTTGTGATGTAGACATGTGGGGGCATGTTTTCATGAGGCGTTTTAGCCCAATCTGGATTAGCCTTTTCTTTTCATAGATTAAATTTTTTTGTGGGAGAGTTTTTAACTCTGCAGATCTTATACAAACAGCTACATAACACATAACACTCTAAAGAAAGTGAAAAATAGAAGTCACATCATATGACCCCTTTAACAGTTGAATGTGTCATAGATTGGTATTTGAAATTGCCACTTTTTTATATGAAAGTAATAATATGTGAATACAGGAGAGGAAATGCTCCAAAATATGTAATTTATACAACTAAAGGCTTATTATTGTTAATATTGGAATATTGTGGCTTGAAAGCCCAGTGTTGATGCACAGTGAACTTTTCCCCTGCATTGTCCTTTCCATTTCTTTATATAACCATACTCTGCTGGCTCCATGGCAACCAGTGTGAATGGCTGCATGGTGTGAATTAAGTCTGAAGTCATTAAGAAAGTAATTAGCGGGAATGTGTGTGTACGGGTGGAGCTGGAAGCCCTCTGTCTCATTCTGTCTTGTCAACTTCTGAGACTGCTGTCAGATGAGTGCAGATGGGTCCAGGTTTTGCCATCTGTTGAGGGACATAGGAGTACATGGAAAAAAATAAACAAATAAGATTAATTAGAAATAAAAAAGGGGAAATTTCTCGAAAATCACTGATTTAAATAGTGGCTTTAACTTGCTCAGTAACATGCCTGTAGTATTTAACTTGAAATGCTTGTTGTCATAATGACTAGACGATAACAGTTCGTCATGCAGTGAAATTGGCTGTTGTGACATAAAAATGTAAATTTGCTTGCACGATTTGCATTTAGAAAAGTCTATATCTGCAGATGATTCATTTCATCACAACACTTTCTTAGAGAGTGGTGTCTTCTAATAGACAGGTTTCTGAGAGATGTGGCAATGTTTGCTTTTCCAAATGGAAGTCTGATCAGGAATAGCTTATCTCCGGACTATTAGCTTTGTCAATATGTGCTGGGGTAAATAATTAATGGATTGTGATCATTTTCAGTCTTCTCATCTACAAAAAAAAAATCGTCAGGGTTTGGAAGGTTTCTTTCATGAATCTGAACTGAGTTTATACTCCTGTTTTATAAAAATAAACTGTTTGTTGTGTGGCAACCAATCAAGTAAGGATTTTTTTTATCATGCCAAAAAGCTTAGCGCTTTATTTCCCCTTTATTACAATATCAGAAGAGCTTTCAAACACATTTTGGGTCAAAAATCTGTCAAATGAGAAAGTTATGAGAACTTAAAAAGAAGTTGTAATCTGAACAGCCCCAAAGTAGGTGTTCATTTTTGTGCAGGCTGGCATGTTAATTAGCGATGGTTTTTGTTCTGCCTTTGTTTATATGTGATGCTACTCACTGTACAAATGCTGGTGAGAAAATTTGCACCTTTAATGACATTGTAACCAAATACCCACAAATATGCCTCTTTCCTCATGAATATTCCTAGGAAGATTTGTATTTTGATAAGTTCAGTTACGTGATTGACATCTCAGATCACAATATGAACACAGAATATGCAAAAAAGAAGGGAAAAGTCGCCTGATTTATTCCTCTCTCCTGCACACACACAGTGGCTCTTCTGCTGCAAATAGACTTGGCTTATAGTGGAGGGCTGTAAAGGTCAGTCACTGTTAATGAGCTAAGTCTAGCCTATTGTCTCCAAACACCAGGGTATTCGTCTTCCAGATGAATCTGTGTAGCTGAGAGACAAAGATTACATACTTCTCACATTCACCTTTGTGTTTAAATTAAGAGCTACATTCCACAAGTAGATTCCCAAGATGCCTGCTTGTTTCCAAGGCCGGTTGCAGCAGGTGAGTAATTAGCATTAATCAAAAATCTGTAATTTAGTCACTTAAAGCCTGAATGTAGGACTCTGCGGTTGGTGACGCAGTTTTCCTGTATTTTGTTTGTTTTCTTTCTCTAAATGGACGCTGAATATATTCTTGCTGCAAATTATATGCCAAGGCTGAGTAATTTTATGTTTCCCACATTCATCTTTAGAGTACTACAAGTGTTTCCATGCAGAGGTGTAAAGTAATCAGAAAACCTTATGGGCTGACCTATTGCTTTCATTGCACCATGATACTAACCTTTCCTTTGAAAACACTATACTTATTCCATTTCCCTTTGTCTGCTTCACCCACACACAGAACACACTTTCTGTTGCACTGGCTGCTCTTTACCTCGGCATGGTGACACCTCGTGTAAATCCTCTGTTGTTCTTTCTGACTGGCCCTGTTATTCATCACTCAAATTCATTTGCGAGCCCTGAGGTGTGTGTGTGTGTGTGTGTGTGTGTAGGGAAGGTTGATGTGCGTTCGCACATGCGAGGATACGTGTGCACTGATGGAACGAGACAGGGCTTGTTGCTGTCTCTGTCGGCTGTGCTCGCTTCCTCTCATTCCCTAATCCCTCAGTGTTACAGTCATCTCTGAGCACCGAGCCCCTCAGAACTGTCAATATCCAGACCAGAAAATCTCACTTCTTGATCTCTGCTCTCTTACTGCCATAGACAGACTTATAAGCCCTGCCGATGTGCTTAGCATGAAGATACGCTACTTGCCACTCAAACCCCACCTAGCTTGATGCAAGATGCCATTTCAGGTTCTTGGGGAAAAATAACAACATGTAGGGAAAAATGGTAGCCTGTATTCTAAAGATGAACAGAATGGTGGGGTTTTTTGGTATTACTTTGTTATCGACTTCCCTTTGCAGAAATATTTCTGATTTAATTCTCACCAGGGTTGCATTTATTTGATCAAAAATGTACAGTAGAAACTATACTATTCTGAAATACTGCAGATTAAACAGTTTTCTGAGCAAATATAGGCTATTTTAAACTGTCATTTATTCCTGTGGAGGCAAAGCTGAATTTTAAGCAGCCATCTCCAGTCTTCAGTATCACATGATCCTTGAAGTTGAAACTGTGACACACATATTTTTTTCAGGATTCATTGATGAACGGAAAGTTTAAAATAAATAATTTAAAATAGAACTCTTTTATATATATATATATATATATATATATATATATATATATATATATATATATATATATATATATACACACATAGTATTACTTCTCTCTCTCTCTCTTTCTACATATATACATATATAATGTTTTTATTTGCTAAATGCAATGGTTTTTAATTTACTTTTGCATTATCGTTGTGTATCCAAAGCCAAAAGAAATGAATAAAACATCTGGAAAATTATTTACTTTTTATTAAGTTAACAGCATTTTTGTTCTACCCACTACTGGAATAATGTAAGATGTATAAACCTTAAGAGAAACATGTGCAATTCAGATGCACTGATAATTCTCTTCAAAAAGCATGATTAATGAATTTTTACACATTTTTTTCCTCCTTCGCAGTCTCCCGGGGGTTCCAGGACCCCAGTTTTATAAACTACTGATTTGCCAAAGGCTTTTGTCCAAAGCGTCCTGCAGTGCATTGAAAATATCCATCTTTTATAAGTATGTGTGTTCCTTTGGATTGAAGCACACGGTCTTTGATGGCCAGCACAATGTTTTCCGCTAGGAAGTTTGTAATTAGCTTTCATCTGATGGCTATATTTGTTGACAGTATTGATGCATTGCGGTACTCTTGCGTCAGTGCAGTTATGCACCTGTAAACCCATGTGGTCGGCCCTGCCACGCTACAGATAAAGCAATAGTGTGGTGGAAACCAGACCTCTACAGGAGTCTGGATCGAGTCCTGCCACTGCCGGCAGCCGGGGAGCATCATACCTCATCTTTGTTCTCTGTTTGTTCTCCCCCTCTCTCGCTTGCGTGTTTACATCACACTTCTCCTCTGAAGTCTCTCCATCCCAGCAGAAAACCAGTGCAGATTGATGCCAGTGTTGTACGTGGTGTGAATTTGGACAGCGTGAAGCCCAGCAGAGACAAACAGAGATCTCATCCAGCCGTCTTGACAACTCAATGGATCATTCCCCTCAGTTGTCACTGGGTCAGATTTCCATTCAAAACACCTTGACACATTTGATAATGTGACAAATGGGTCTCTTTGTCTGGAAGCAATATCATCAGTATCATCCTCTCTGCGGTTATTTGCGCAATGAGCCAGCAAATGAAATTAACAGAAAGCAAATTAAAATGAGTGAAACTGATTGAAATTGGAAGTAATCCCAAGACAAAGGTCTCAATTTTTACGCTTTCTCAAAGACTCGCTGATCAGATGGTGCACGAATAAACAAACATGTCTGGATGAAATGAATAAATGAATAGACAAATATATGTTTAAAGACTTCATCACAGTCTTGTTTGTTTGCTCTGTGACAGCAAATACCAGCTTCTGGATAATCAACAAAACAAGCACTCAACACACAGTTTGAGCTGGGCAATAACAACCGGGGAACTGAGATGCTGCGCTTTAACGCCATTGCAAATATTTATGGGCCAACACGGAATTGAAATAATGCAATATCATATTTGCCTCCTATCAGTACGATATTTGTTTTAACGGGGAATGTTTAGTGTGTAGAAGAGGACTGATGCTGATGCATTCACTTAGCATTTAGCTATCAGACCCTGGGCAGGACCAGACGTGCCTTTCTCTAAATGTGACTTGCCTCTTTTAATCCTTATTAGTTTACCCAGAAATGAAAATGCTAGCATCACATACTCATGTTGTTCCAAACTTGTAGTGGAGAGCGGGGGAATGTGAGACTGTAAGAAAGTTGAGCCACCCGTTGTTTCTAGGCAACCTTAAATAAAAGTGGTGATGGGACCACAAATATATGAAGAGTTATCCATTGTAACCTGTGGTGTAGAGAAGCCCATAGAGTAATTGGTAACTTAAGTGTTATTTATAATTTTTTTTTTTATTAAGATGAATTACAATTAGTTTTTATTTATGTGTGTATTTATTTGTTTTATTGTATGTATTTATTTTTTTGCTGTTTAAATATGTTTGTGCTTTAGTAAGTTTTAAGGTTAGCATGACGTTAGCTTTAAACTGCTGGATGATACAAGTTTGTTGCAGTTTTTAAGGGGAAAGTTGAGCTATTGGATCACCCTTTCTTATGATTATAAAGTATTTATTTTACAGTATTTATGTTATATTAGACTAAATGTTTAGGTATATGTACAGTGTGAATATATATATATATTTGTGTTATATATAGTTTTTTTCCTCACAATTTTGAAATTCTCTGCGCAAGGCTTCAGTCTATCACAAGACTCACACATAGATTTTAAGTCATTTTCATTGAATTTCTATTCCTTTGATATAGCTTGAGGTAAAAAGGTTCAGTTTTACATCAGCTTATTCAGTGGCTCAGTTTAAACCCATGTGGACCAGCTTGCCCTCGCTGGGGGTAAGTTGAGCCAAGAGAACATTTTAAAAGCTGTTTATTTCTAGATTCTGAGTGATTATTCCCATAGATGCACCACATCCAATAATTTATGTGCATATTTAAGTTGTACTCATTACTGTCATGTGCTTACTTTAAACACACCATAAGTAAAAACTAGCTCAGGTCACCCTGATCTCTCATATTTCTTTTTCTGTAGAACACATGAAATTATGAAACTGTTCATATGATTAAAAAAAGTACTTTCAAACATCTAAAGGTCATACGGATTTGGAATGACACTTTAACATTAATGACTAATTAAGTAGAGCCTATTTATCTTATTCAGCTCATTGAGGGCAATTGTGGGTGGAAAGACACTTCCATGAAAGTCGCAAATTTACACGTTATACCTTTGATTAAGATTTGGTGGTCGCAACAGCTGCTCATACGTCAGCATTAAAGAGTATTTTCAGCCCTGAAGTAAGGAGTTGCCCACTGGCAATAAAAAGCGTTAAGATTGTGTCCTTGACTCTAGCTCTTCAGCAAGGTCCAGCAGAGATCATTACCCAACCCTAGGGACAGGAGTGTGATTAATGGTTATTACGGCCCAAACAACATCCGAGGTCAGCCGTGAAGAGGAGCAATGCAAGAAGTGCCAGACAGATCACTCTTTTGTCTCAAAGAGGTGTGGAGACCGAGAGAGAGCGAGAAGAGCATGTGTGTGTGTGTGTGTGTGTGTGACTCTACACATCTGCTCAGGATTATATGAGTGTCACTGTGTGCTTGTGTGGGTTCCGCCTCAGTCCTTTGATCTCCTTGTGCACCTTAAGTGGATCCATAATGCCTTATTTCTGATTAAGTTACAAACGAAATTGAGTTGCGGTCTTTGTAGTCTGCACTACAAAGCACAGACCATTTATCATAGCTTTCAGTGAAATCAGTGACAGCAATAAGTCTGATAGGGAGTGTGCTCGATCTATTTTCATGCTCATTTGATTAGGCTGCAACATTCCTCTTAGATTAATGAGAGATATATCTTGAATATGGGTGTTGCTCATATGCTGTTATGAAGCTTGTTTCTGACCCAGAATAAAAATTAAAAAAGGTACATGTGAGTTTAAATTGAGAAAGTCACATTGTGATATTTAAAGTTGAAATCTTTGATAGGTTTCATTCATAAAAAAATGAACATTATAAACAGTTGCAATTTGCAATCGCAAAGTTTAAATTGGCATCAGAGATGTAAAATAATAGATTGTGTCACATTTTATGAGATGCAAGCTGCAATTGTGGTGAAATAACATCTCTTTCAATCAGCTTTACGTCATTGATCACGTTGCATTAATGCCCACTTCTGGCACATCCCTTGCAATGGGCTGAACTGAGACATGTTAAGTGGAATTTCCATGTTATAAGATATAAAGATATTTAATTGTCGCAGTTATATGTATCATAATTGCTAGATATTAAATTCACAATTTTGAGAAACACAGTTGCAGTTCTGGGATTATTTTTAAGGCTAAAGCCTTCCGTACAGTACTGTGGCTGAGATATAGAGAAGCGAAAAGAAACAGAATATAAACATGATATTTCCTTGCAGGGACTGTATATGCACCATGTTACTGCTTCACAGAAAGAGAGATAGAGAAATTCAGGAAGAGAGAGGAAGTGGATGCAAAGTCAGCCTGCGAGTCTCCCAGGTTTGAGTCGACAGCTCTGTAGGTGCTGTCTTACACATGTCAACAGAAATCTGCAAGGAGGAGTAGAGGTTCTGGGAGCTGAATGGTAACATGTTTGAATTAGCACATTTCAAATCTTCCATCCAGGCATGAACCGTGGCCTTTGGTGGATGACTGTCCTCAGATAAGTTTTCCCTTTAATTGGACCGGGCAGCAGGTAGAACCTGAGTGCTTTTCGTGTTCTTCTGGCTACAGACATGTCGGCCTCACCGGAGGAGGTGGTTGGATTTCTGAATGGCGGAAAAATTCACTTCTTCAGAATGTCACTTTGGATCTCTCTTTCTCTCGCTCATACTCACTCGCTCTCACACAGTCTCTCTCGCTTTCCCATTTCCCAGTTTCAATCTGATGTGTGAACTTGAAAATTGCTGCTATTTTAGCATCATTACATATGAGCACTTAGTGTAGGAACACTGTCGATCACAAACTCTTTTCCAAGCAGGCAGCCTCTCTTTCTCTCTCTCTCTTTCTCTCTTGCTCTCCCTTCTTCTATTTTTCTTCAGTCTCTCTTTCAGTTTCGTCAATAGCTGCTTTTCTACAGCTCCAACCTGTAATTCAAAAGCCTGTGATGCTAAAGACTCTCTCTTTACTCAGTAACAAACAATCCTACGTTCTGATTAGGTCCAGAATTTAAGATGTACACGTTCAGCGTAATTACCGTCATCCCTTTGTCCGTGTGTGATTAAAGAAAGGCTTCACAGAGAGAGAGCGGCATGACGATAGGTAATTAACCAAAACGAGGAGGACGGAATATGCCTTTGAATGACCTCACCAGCTCCTCCACATTTAATTAGCTGATGCCAGCAAATGATTTTAAGCATGGGGTCTAATCTGGGGGTGTTAATCCCATAAAGCCTCATTGACCTGCAGGCATTTGATGATACAAGATTGCCTTTGATGATAGTGCCATCGCCCACTGACTTGCGAAGGACGTGCGCTCGTTCACACACAAAAAAAAAAAAACACCTGTATATCACTATACACTCTCCCACTCATTTCTTCACAGATATGCTCACACACTTGCTTTTACAACATCGAGGTAAATGTATGCAAACATTCCCGTCGGCGGCGGCCAGTGGAAATGATAAATTTTTTATTGTGTCGTTTTGATCTGCATTTGCTCGATACATGTGCGTGTCTGCAGTCACACCCGACCGAAATGTGAAATGATGCTATCATCTCTAGGTGTATCATCAGCCTGAAAATTGTATTTAAACATCATAAGATGAACAAAAAAAAAAAAAAAAAAAAAAGAGGTGATAATCAGAGCATTCAATCAGTGCTGCAATTTCTGCCTCTCCTCCGATGAAGCGACGGACGCTTCACTCTGTAATGGAGGGCTATAATAAATTAAGATTCATCTCTGGATAAATGGACGCAAATAGTCTACAAAAGGTCTCCGAGATGAGATATAAGCTGTCGTCTCTGGCCACCTGCTAACATTCCCAGCTCGTTAAAAAAGCGGCAGTGATTGCAGGCATTATGGAGGTCCAAACCAATAACTGCTTGGAGTTCACATATTTCTACGAAATGAGCTTATAGATGCAGAGAAATAAGAAGAAAGGAGAGAGATTGTGAAAGAGAGCGAGTATCTGTTTTACTTTTAGCCGACTTGTGCCCACGCAAGCCATGCGGTAATGATCATAAATGCTTGTTTTATGCACACAGTAGTTTATATCGATCCATCCACATAGATCACCTTCACCACTCCAGCTGACTCAACTAAGGAATCTATATTCAAACAAATCCATATTCAGCAGCAAAAGTGACGGTTTTATTGGCTCTGAAGGTCTCTTTTATTTTACTGCTTTGCAAGTGATGTTAAAAGAAAAGGCTGCAAGGAGAAAGTACATCCCTGTGTGAAGTTCAAAGCTGGGAATGGTACATAAAAACAGGATGAAACCGCATAAACCGTGTCCAGTCTGTCTGATACGCCAATGAAAAGCTCAGAGCCGCCTGTCTTCTCTCAGGAGAGTGTTTTGTTTATTCTGATTTCATGTTTGTATGTGGGTGTGAGCCCTGTGAGAAGCAGTATATAGGCGAACAATGTCAAGCTCGCTCGGATGGGAAGCTAAACGGTATTTGTTGCAGCCGACATTGTTAGACACCGTTTTGAAAGGCTGATTGTATTTACGTTGACAGGTGCACAGCTCCAAAACGTATTCATTTCCTGGGGCCATTGTTTCTTTGAGTGATCCGTATGTTGACGTTAGCTTTGTTTGTTGTCTCACTATAAGTCGTCATATTGGGATTCACAAAGTAGTCACAGTGAATTTAATTGTGCTATATAAAGAAGAGCAAGATGTATGATATAAATTATAGCTAAGTGATCATTAGTTCCTATGCTAATAATTAGGTTTAAATGCGACGGGAGCCCCAGAAGGAATTAGACTTATATGTGCTTGGGATGAAGCACTGAGAGGATACGGCTCATAACGGTGATTGTTTCACATATTTAAGTAAGCAAAGATTGGATTTAAATAAGGTCAAATTTCAAAAGGGTTTTTTTGTAGCAATGCCAAAGAATTTTTATTAATTGTTGTGCAGTGGAAATGAAAAACTTGTGTAAAAACAAATGTTTAGTTCCTAATCAGGTTGTCATTATTATTTCATCCATTTGACAGCTTTATTAACATTTTGTGAATGTGTCAAACAGTACCATCTGTGCCACCCACTCTGCCTCTTCATACTTTATATATATATATATATATATATATATATATATATATATATATATATATATATATATATATATATATATACTAAGAATACATGGATCTTTGGGCAATATAAGCTAATAGGTCTTTGTATACAAGGACAAGTATAATTTGAAATAGATGGTCTAAATGGAATGGCTGATATCAAATAATACCATTAAGCTTTCAGCATCATTCTAGTGTTCATGAACACACTGATGAAGGCCTAATGCTCAAGCTATTCATCTTAATTAGACTCTGTAAATGGCATTTACGTGCAGCTCCAGTGTTTTGACACGTTCTATCTTGAACTAACATTTCATCCATTTTACACAGTCAGAAGTAATGAAAAGCTTATTGTCAGAGCTGAAAACACCTGAGAGTTTGTACTAGAGAGTAAGGAAGAGTGTTGTGTATATATTCGATTGCACTCCAGTGGGACGATTTCAAAGAAGGGGTTTATTCAGTTCTTTTTTCTAAAAAGTTGGACAAACAACTATTTGAAAACACTATGGTTGATGCACAGCGATATAAACAACATTCCTTTTGAAAACCTTTTTTATTGACTAGAGAAAGACCTGAAAGTGCTTTGAAGGAATCAAAGGGTTTTCTTCCTGAACAAACTGCAATGTGTGTTACCACATTTATATTGGTCGTTCTCAAAGAGTTGAAACATCCATTAGCTTGTCACCTTCCCCAGCGATATTCTTAATATCGGTCTTATTAATAACAGGGAATTTTTAAACTTTTTTTATTTGTTTGTTTCACAGGATATTAGTGTGTTGTCATGCGTCTCATTACAGGAAGACACAATTCATTGCGTGTCAAATCCTGTAGCAGACAGCTTCCGCAGAATGTTGACTATAATTTAAATAACTGTGTTACCATGAATGTATTGTATTTATTATGAATGCCCTGACAGAACAGAAATTATACAAAAGCTTCCAGAGAGAAAGAAAGTCTTAGAAAACATTTTACAGTACAAATTTAAAACAATAAATATATGATGAAAATGGTTATTTTTAAAATTGCATGTTCTTCTGTACTATTCTGCTCATTGTTAAAATGTACTGAACTACTAAACTCTAGTGGTGTTTAATTTCTGATTATAACTGTCAAACTAAAGTAAACTTGACGTTCCCTCATAAATCTTGAATGACCTGTTCTGGGGATTGCAACCACATTTTTTTTTCAGGTATTATTTTTAATTATTATTCACTGCATAATTGGAATAAACAGTGTTTATATACAGTGTAGAAACATTGCATTGACACAATTCTGGTGAAATCTAGTTCTTAGTTCATAAGACAATTACAAAAAGCACTAGTCATTTAGGATGACATTTTATTGACTCACCTGTAGCCAAGTAGATAAAAACGGCAGGGAATTCTTATGCATCAGTCTCTTTATCTGAGAGAAAGAAATGCCAAAAAAAGTCTTTATATGTTTGCTGCTGATGTTTTCCACAGACACCCACAACCACACATTCTTGCTTGTGTAAGATCTAATCAATTTCAGTTGCTCATTCATAACAGCCGCTTTTACCATGAATGCTTTTGGTGACTAATCGGTATTGGGCTATTGTATGGCAGCTTATTAATATAAATAATATAATAATATAAGCTATCAATTTCCGTTAGAATATTTGTAAAAATAAAATACCTATGTAAAAAAAACGAAACATCTTAGTAGTACTGTTACAGAGCCGATGGGAAAAGAGACGTGTGGTTTCTATTAAGAGACCTGGTTAGAACAAAAGCAGGGTCAAACAATGGCAAACAGGTATGGTACAGGCAAACAAAAAAAGAATTCAAGGCTGGGCACGGTCGATCAAAAACTAGGAAATTATGAATGGCTCCTTAGAGTAGTGATAAGTGCTAAACAATACTCGGGGTTGAACAGATTTTGGAACTTCTGTTGAATGCAGGTGAGCGTGTGATGAGGTGTGTGTGTGTCGTCAGTGCAATGGGTGATGGGAATTGCAGTCAGTGCAACAGTTTCAGTGGTTTGAGAATAACGGGAGAGGGACATCTGGTGGTGAGTGAAGTGAAAGTCCATGGAGTGAGTTCAAGACAAATACAAACAATTAAATCCTTGAAAATACCTTGCCCTTTCGTTGATATAAATTGCTTTTATTGCCTACCTCATTTGTACGTCGTTTTGGATAAAAGCGTCTGCTAAATGTAAAAATGTAAATGTAAATACACACACACACACACAAACTGCTTTTCAAATGTTCACGGTCTGTATACACTTTTTTTGTTTGGTCTCTTTTGTTTAGCAAGGCTATATATATATATATATATATATATATATATATATATATATATATATATATATATATATATATATATATATATATATACAGTATATATAACGTAAATGTAATTTATTCCTTTAGCATTACCATTACTTCAATCTTAAGGGTCACATGATCTTTCAGAAATTAGGCGAATATATTGATTTCCAGCTCAAAAAACATTCCTTATGATTTCCACAGATGAAAAAAGTGGTCCTGCTTAAAACTTCTTTTGAACTGTCTATTCATTTCTTTCAGTTCATATATTTTCTGGCTGCTGTCCCGAAGGGTTTGGAGTTCAGTACGAGTGCTGCTGAGGGGAAATAGAGTGGGGTCACAAATTCCCTCTGTTACTGTGGTGCATTTGAGCAAAGCACTTTGCCTAAAATTGCTCCTGAAGGAACGTCTCTGCAATTGGCTTACTGTCTCTTCGGATAAAACTGCCCACAAAATGACAAATTTAATTTAAGCTGGTACCAGCGTGGGCTGATGGTTGTCTGAGTCTTGGGGCCAAATACAAAGATTAAAGAGGGAAACATTAAGACACTTCTCTTTATTATGTTACAACATGAACTGTAACAGCTTTACATCGGTTTCTAGTTTTCCAAGAACAATAAGTAAAGGCAAACATCCTGAACCCTGAAGTATCTGATTGCATCTAGTTGTAGTCAATAGGATACACTAGTCTTAGTTCACATCACCTGCTTCATTGTTTTGATTTGGCAACAGTGACACTTTATTGTATGGACCAATTATCACAGTTAAGTAGCTGCTTGTTAGCATGCATATTACTAGTATATTGGCTGTTTACTAGTACTAATAAGGATATGTTAATGTTTTATTATGCATTACTATGAAAGTCATAGTTAATAGTGAGAATTGATCCCTAAAAGCACTTAGTTTCAGTCTTTGAATTGAACAAAAGCAAACAATGTAACTTGCAATGTTGTCCAAGTAAGCCACCACTGCTGGTTCTAACATTACATTCAGATTAGTAGTAGAGGTTCTTGTACATTGAATGGATTTCATAAGGTAGATGTAAGCTGATGTTGTTTACACGCTGTTTTACTGACTTCTTTTCACAGCAGAAACAGATTGGGTGATTATATGAGAGATAATTTTAGTCTAGTTTTAACATACACATTTATTTTCTATGTTATAACCAGTTGTAAAAAAAAACAAGATCATCACTTCATTCACTCTCTCTGTCTCTTTTAATAGTTTCAAACAACAATTCATGGTTTGAATACAAAACTGCAATACAATCAACAGAAAGTTCTTGTGTATAATTGTGTTTTTGGAAAAACAACTTGGTTTTGAGTATCTCCATTCTGTTGGTTGGATGAACACTTTCCTAATTTTCACATTTTCAGACAAGCATAGAATTTCTTACCGTTAAAACAGGGCCATTTTCAGTGGTGGAGAACCCATACAATTTTTGTCCTTGGCTCTGTGAATTTAAGCAAAGTCATTTGTTATACTATGGGAATTACAGCGCTGTTGCTTCCAACCAATCCACAAAACAATCTTCTGAAACCATCCTGGTCCAAACCCCAAAGCTAGGATGTCCTTCTCTCTGTGTAATCACAGGATAAATGCTGCTGTTTTCACTACAGGAGGCAGAAAGATAGCTAAAGGAAGAGTGTTCATTTCCAGCATGTTCTGGATATAAAATGTCATTTCAATTCAGCCCTGAAAGAAGCAGCTTTGCCTGGAATATTCACAGTAATTTAGTCTGAGCTCAGAACTGATGAGCTGCGAGGTTTCCTGCCTGCAGACTGACGTATTTTAAAGGGTCCTTCAAGATGTTATTTTTTTTTGTATGTTGACATTGTTCGGTATGATCACGTAGATGCATTCGGTACTTAAACTCCTCATAATTTTATTATAACCATTTCATGGTCTCTTCACAAAAGAAAATAAGATTCCAGATTTCCAAGAGGCTGTTACAAAATCCATTTATTTGATTTTATACGTTTCATCAGGCTGACTTAAGAGGCTTTATGTGTGGACAAGCCCTACGGATATATTTGGCTATTCATTTATGAGCGTTCTCAACAAATATTTACCCAGCTAAATAAACCCTCTATGTGATGCTAGAGATATAAATAATGTAAAATGTTTTGCCCACAGCAGAGCCATCTCTACGCAAATAAACACCGTGGTCATGAAGCAAAAACTGAGCCGGTGATTGCAAGGAAACGACTGAGCTCAACGAAACGCGTTACACACATGTATGAACACACAAGGAGTCTTGGGGAGTCACATTGTCTGGGGTGACTCCCCCATATTTTCCCGTTCATCTGCCGTCCGCCATCCGTCAGTCTTGACATATTCAATTAGGTGCAGTGATTGTACTTAAACAGACCTTGAAAGGTTTGTTTTCCCCCAGCGGATGTCAAGGATAATTGCGCGGGTGCGTGAGGAGCTTCTAGCGAATTGATGAGCATCCCACGTGAGAATCTACAATGTGTGTTTTTTTCTAAAGCTACAGCTGTAGTCCTGTACAGCGCGCAGAGGAAGTTGTGTGCACTGGCTGCACTAACACATAGTGGCTGTAATTGAGTGTGGCAGGTAGATATTTGCTGACAGAGGCGGGAAACTGGAGCGTAGCACAAGTGTCCTGCAGCCGTCACAGCAGACTGTATATTGTCTAGCGCTCCTCTGTGTGTTATCATAACCGTGGTTGTTTTTCCCGCACCGCCGTGGGCCCCTTCACACGGCAAAAGGCCTATCCGGTCTGACCAATAGACCGTGATCAGCATCTCACCCGCTCGCAAAGCCACGCAGCAGGCCTAAATGGTGCGTTTAGGAACACAGCCAACATAGCTGCCCAAGCTGAGGTCGGAGGTGAAACTATTTGAAACTCTCATGATTGCTGATTATCACCTAGCTCGGTTAGTTGTATTTTTTTCCAAAAACTTTCTGTTTGCAGAACACAGAAACACGCAGTATGCATGAATAAGAAACTAAGGAACGCTAGGGAAAAAAACTAAACCGAAAGCTACTGCATGAACGCAGGAAGTACTGGGGTTTAAATACGCACAGGGCAAGGGCTAACAATGCCCAGCTGGGAGTAATAATGAAGTAATTAATAAAAAAAGACTATAAAAGGACTACAAAACCTGACGCAGGAAACACAAACCACAACTTTAAAAGTCTCGACTAGACACAGGGAAAAGAGAACACGTCTTTTTGTCTTAAAACACATTTATTTGTTGTCAAATAGAACAGCTGCATGTTAATTGAGAAATAATTTTAACATCGATGTAGGTCTCGAAATATGACACTCATTTGCAAGATGCTGCAAAAGACATGAGCTGCAAGTGCACCTGTCATGTGTGCCCGTCTAGTGCATTTTTACATTAAAAAAAGCAATGCAGCAAACGCATTCTGTGTGAATGGCCCCTGACACTGTTAGAAGGTTTCCACAGTATAACAGAAAAAACGCATTTGTAGATTTGATATTTGGTGTCAAAAGGTTTGAAAATCCCTAATTACCTAAATTACCTAATTGTTCAGGTAACCTACCATAATCTCAATTACTGTTTTTTTTTTAAAAACTATAATCTCCTGATGCAAAAGGAGCTCCTGATGCATCATGTGTACCACTTTGCAGTCTTTACAAGATATATTGCGAAATACTCTGCACAACTTTCCTATATGCTCTATATTCATCTGCACTATATTCTACCCTTTGAGGTAATATGTCATCAGATTTCCTGTCATCCTGTCCCACCGCACTTTATAGAGAATATGTTTTTCACGCCACTCTTATCTGTCTCTTGCCATTGAGGATTATTTTTTAATTATGTCATAATCCCCCCTATAAAGGAGATTTGATTGGGGCGTAACAGGCAGATGTGACCTCATTACTTACAGGACGCAAGCCCTGCAGTCTCTCGCTGTTATCATGGAGACGTCGCAACAGTGACGTGATTATGGCACGAGCACTTTTCTGAGATGCTGACAGAGTTTTATACCCCGGGGGCTTTATTTGGCAGCCTCTCGCCTCACATCTAACTGTCTCTTGTGTGCGCAGTGCCAAATGTTGCTTTTTGACAGCACCACATGTAATATTTCACGCCTGCTTTGGATTCGTGCCTGCTTGTCGTGTGGGTCAGGGTTTGTTCTCAAATGTAAAAAAAAAAAAAAAAAGATAAATTAGACAAGCATGTGTTTGAAATTCTTTTCTTTTTTCTTTTCCAAAAATTAATTCAGTTTCAACAGATGTTTATGAGACTTGGCACTGAGCAGGATCTTCACAGGCTGTTGGCAGTGATTAAGACAAATTTCAGTTTTCAGCTGCCGTTAATTTTATATGGACATCGCTGGCATGTACAGTAGATGATCTTTTGGATATTCAGGGGTGTTTCTTTGGGGTTAAATTGTGCCTTAATTTCAGCAGGGAGTAAGAAGGTAATTAGTAGCTTGTTTGTCAGTCCGTTCCGTTTTAAATAATCCAGTCCACAATAATTTTGTTTTATTGGTCAGACATTACTTCTTCCATTAAGCAAGTGTAACCACTATGAACCTTTAAAGTTCGTTACATATGAGTACTGTATTGGTCGATAATAGATTCTTTCATTCATTAGTAATGGTCAGTATTGGATATTTAATTTTGTCTGCTAGTTTCCCATTTTCCTTAAATTTACACAATCTTTAAGTGAGTATTGGTTGATGGTAAAGGTAATCTTTTAAAGCACTAAAAAATGAATAAGAAAATCTGAAGATTAATATCTTACATACTGTTTAATACATCTTATGATATAAAGAAGCATTTCAAATGACTAAAATGATTTTGTCTAGAACTGTATTGTTGTTTAAAGCAGTCAACTGTAGCATTCATTCTGTGTTTTTAACCTTGTGAATGTAGACGTGTGTATTTGTAATGGCCTATTACACAAGGGTGTAAACAAAGGTAATTATTCTTTATGAATGGGTAAAGATGGTCACGGCATATCTTGTGCCAGAAATACAAATATATCAGCATTTGAGGGAAAAATGTATGTGAACCTTAAAATATAGCTGTATTTCACGTTTTGTATGTCATTATTGTTGGCACGGATCAGTCTAAACAGCGTGAGTGGGTCTTCAAGTGTCTGACAATTTTATGCCCTAAGAGAAAATATAAGCATTTTGCCTCAGTGACTGTGCACTGAGCACTCCACGAATGTGAAATTGGATATAAATGTAAATGTGAACGCAAACCATATTATCAAAACATGCTTCGTTAGAAACCTTCTCTAGGTGTAAACATCTTTCCAAATGAGAAATGATAATTAAGAATTGTGAAGCCAAATTCCCACGTTGTTCCAGGTTTGAATGTGGTGATAATAACTGTGGTTATTTAATTTTAGATGTTTTATTTTTTGGGGCTTTTCACAGTGCTTTGTTTAAGGAAAGTAAAAATGAATTGCAAGATGATAGGTGTAAAATAAATTCACATTGCATTGTGGTGTGAAAGAGGTTGCGTTTTTCCTGTCTAATGAATCTGGCTGGTCGCCATCCCATTTAAATGGGATTTAAATCCACGGCAAGGGTAAGAGTGAATGTTCTGCCTTCCCATCCTCTACAACAAATAATAAAATAATTACAATTTACACTGGCAAAGGATTGCTTTGTGCGTCAGAAATGAATGCTGAGCTACGTGAGGGCACTACAAACCTGTCTGGCAACCTAAAAATATGTATTACTACTGTACGCTCTCTGTTTTCTTTCTCATTTCTCTGTCCTTCCTCCCCCTCATGCTCTCGCTTATCTTCTCTCTTATCTCTAAAGAAGCATATTCAGCTGCCGCTTCATTCATTAATCATCATATTTTTACTCTTAAGCCCTCAGAGACCAAAACATCAATATTGATTATGTATTTCCTTTTTTACCCCTTAAAACTGTGTTTATGAAGCC
The DNA here is from genome assembly GCF_018831695.1 of Puntigrus tetrazona. NCBI lineage: Eukaryota > Metazoa > Chordata > Actinopteri > Cypriniformes > Cyprinidae > Puntigrus > Puntigrus tetrazona. Next base: position 18,535,666 of record NC_056699.1, read on the forward strand.
ACTGGTTATAAAAATATGTTATATATATTTTATACTTTTTATATATTTTCTTGCATATTTATTTTTAGAGGTGAATTTCGGAAACAAAAAGCGTAAAATTGCAAAAAAGTATTTTAAAAGTATTTGAATGCGCTTGTCTTAAAGGAGCTCTAAATAACATGCTCTAAACTTTCATGATCCTGGAATATTTCTACACCTTATTGACCTGGTTGACCTGCCTATAAAGTACCTTAATATGAATATTTATAGGTTCAGTTGCTTTGACCTTTAAAAAAAGTCTTCAGAAAGCTAGAAGACCAAAACTTTGTCTCAGAGCAACCCTCTGACACTCTAAAATTTCACTACAGCAGAAATAGCCTTTTTATGACTTTTAAAACTTTTTATGACCCTTTTTTAAATTCTCCTCTAAAGATATATATAAAAGGAAATGCTTATATATATATATATATATATATATATATATATATATATATATATGTGTGTGTGTGTGTGTGTGTGTGTGTGTGTGTGTGTGTGTGTGTGTGTGTGTGTGTGTGTAATAAAAATATAGGTTGTATACTTACTTTGAACTCAAGTTGGTGGTTGTGTCAGCGATCATTTTGTTTGACATGCTGCATGCTGTGAGATTAAAATCATAAATGTTTCCCTGCCAAATGTGTTGCTATGGTACATTTTAGAGTTGCTGTTATATATAGGTTTAATGTTTAGGTACCTTAAATTGCTTTGATTTAAATGTATTAAATTTGTACTGAAAATAAAGCACAAAGGTTTTCATATTACGTATCATCATTGCTAAACCATGCCATGCTTTCAACAGTCAACGTAAATGCTAATGTCGCTGATTGAATAGCATTATGGTTTTTCAGAATATGAAACCCTCAAATAGTCGATATAATGACTGTTTCAATGCTTTTATCATATTATGCTCTAATGTGATGTGAATGAATGTACCTGCTTCAGCTGTCATCGACTACGCTATCATTAGCACAGTACATTCATTTACTATTTTAATGATGTGTTTTGTTTTCATTTTGGGTTGTTTGTTTAAAAGGGAGGTCTTGCTTTGAAGCATAAATTGGAGTTAGTTATGTTTTCTCAGGTCTATTGTTGCCGTCTCCATTTTGTTGCATTATGCATAGTCACCCAGGCACCATTTATACATTTATGATAATGCTGTAATTAGTGAAAGATGAATGCAGCTGTTAATGATTTAACAAACGTTCAGGCTTCCAACCCCTCATCAGAGCGATGACGATAGCTTGTGGAAGTTTTTCACAAATAGACTGATCCTCTCTCGCACGTCCATCACACCCCCTTGATCCTCTCTGTGTTCAGGGAAGGGGAAGCGGTCGGCCGCTGGAACACAGCATCCCTCTCTATGGGAATATTTGGCTAGTTTTAAAAGGTCAGGCACTCTGGCACTAACCCCAGCCGTGGCAACTCTCTGCTGACCCGGCCTCCTCCTCCAAATCACTTGACTTTCCGCTTAGTGCCTCGTGCTCTGAATGTTCTTCTCGCCTGAAGAACAAAGGTTTGTTCTGCTTTCTTGGAGGTGCTGATTGTAGCCTTCTATATTCTGCTTTCCAGATGACTTCTATTTGTCCTGTTTCAGCTCCATCTGTTGGCTTGGCTGTAGAGCAACTTGCTAATTAAGTCATTATTTAGAGAGACAGTCCGTTATTGGACTTCTTTTTAATAGCCTTTTTTAAAATATAACCTGTTCGGTTGTAGATAAGTAAGGCCTGTTGCTCAGAATTTGGACTTTATGTCTTGTTTTCCATTGTTGTTGTTTTTTATATCAACAGTGTTGTTCTCAGGGTCTATTTGAGTCTTTTATGTAATCCTCAGTCTCCAGGACTCGAAAGCCCAAAATTAATGTTTGCGCTCATCCCGCGCTTGTTTATCAGCAGAGCGGAACAATAGGATTTCAAGGTGCTCTGTCAGTGGAATTCTTATTGCTGCTTTATTTTCTGTTTGTTTTGCGTCTGTCTTGAAGACAAGGGACTTTATTGGATGTGCAATGCTGCATCCAGTGCTGGTTATTGTCTCGTGGAGTGGAGCTGCTCTCGTTCACTGTACACTGGATTTCTCCGCTGAGAGTTCACAGAGGACGTTTTTGTGCAGGCTGTTGTAGTAACATGTTGTGAAGGAACATTAACTTCTGCTGTGAAGCGTGCCAGGTCTGGAGTTTGAGCCGCTGCCTTCAGCCTCTGCTGGTGGAGTGAATCAGTAGTGCTGAGCTGACAAACGTAGATCAATAGTTCTACTGAAGTTTGAAGTTGTTTTGAGATGGATGGCGCTCACCAAAAATGACTCTCTTTTTCAGCATTCCAAGTTATTAGTGGTCAGGGAACTAGCAGATTCCAAAACAAATAGACAAGACCAACCTTTTCTAAACAATTAAGACTATGCAAACTCATATATGGCACCAAGTTGCGTATCAGTGAAACTTGAAAAGTGTCAGATTTCAGTGTCGGGTTTCAAATTTGAAAACATAATCAGTATGAGTAATGCACAACAATATAATCAGTAAAATATGAACCAGAATAGATGAAAGCTTAAATATGGGTTTATTTGCAAGAAGAACATGGTTTATGCCAATCACAATGTGATTTGTGCAGTGAATTATTGGCTCATAACATTCCAAATTCAAAAGACATTTAGAGACCAAATATTATAATAATAATGTACATATAACAATAGATTTTAAGGACATGTTTACTTATAAAAACAATTTTGAATCTGTATTGAGAAGCCTTTGGTTGTGGGTTTTTAAAAGCGAAATCATTTGAGAGCCTCTGCTCTGAATAACCTAAAAAAAATATCCCATCAAGTGACTGTCCTTGTAAAATGGTGTTGAGCTAATCTGTGATTTGCACTACAAGGCATGTAATTCGGTTTTATTGCCCTGTCAGTGCACATTACTGTGTCTCACCGCCACAACAATGCCTAAACTGTGCAAATTGCTGTTTGCCTGAGACATCACCTTTTCAAACAAACAGAATCTCACCAAATGAAAAATTGATTCTAAAGCAGATTGTTTTTAATGGACAGATAATGGGGTTCCACTCAAGCTGTCTGCTTGATGCTTTGAGGCTTCAAATACATGAAATGACTTATAATTTCAAATGAATTATCATTAAAATACCATGGCTTGTTTATGTGTCTGTTTCCATTGTACCTTCCTCATCTTTGACATCGCTAGTGTTCAGTTTTGGCTGTCTTATAATTATAATGGAAGTAAAAGCTTTCAATATTGAATTTAGCACAGAAGTATTCATCCAACACAATGTGGTACACTAAAGTGCAGTGGAGGGTACCTGGAGTGTGTAAGTGCCTGAAAGCTGCCATTAGGGGCGTAAGTGTAACGTTTTTCTTCTTTCTTTTAAATGAGGGTTTCGGGGTGTTTTTTTTAACATGGTACCAGATTGGCAGATAAAAGAAAATGAGCGTAAGTTTCTCTGATTTAGTGGTTCTCAGTTGGTAGGTTGAGATACAAACATAGATCCTCAGATTGCAAGGAAAACTTTTTTTTCAAAGAAAGCAATAAATGCTTCTGACATCTGCTGTGCTTGAGGTTGGATATTGTGTGTCCAATCAAATTCTTCAGAATTTTATTCATCCTGAAATTTTTACAGTAAATTAATCTGTCACTGATCACGTGTACAGTATAGGCTTTTCATTGATTGAATGTTTCTCTGTGTTTAATAACTACCCATGTATTTATAAGTGTTCATCAAACAGCACACACTGCCATCTAACAAATGCCATTATAGAGCTCTGCTGACATTAAGAGGCCTTTATATGGCTAAAGAAATCCAATGTTGTAACATGATGTGCAAATCAAAAGACTAGTAAAGGGTAAGATTCACAAGGTCATTATACTCTAGACGATCATATAGGTTTTTAAACATGTCCTCCGATTGCTAGTGAGATGCACTTTCGTCATATATATTCTAGTGGCAGCTGTTCTTCTCTGCTTTCAAACCAATCTATTGTACTCTCTCTCTCTCTCTCTCTCTCTCTCTCTCTCTATATATATATATATATGTATATATATATATATATATATATATATATAGATAGATAGATAGATAGATAGTTGACGTATTAATATGTCAAAAATAAAAAAAGGCTCTAACATTGAAGATGAACCTGAATTTGTTTTTTTTTTTCAGCAAATCAATTTTTTTTTTTTTTTTTTTGTCTCACATTTATGTATGCCACAGATGGTCCATGTTTAAAAGTCTGTTCAGAGGTGAAGAATGTTCAGGTTAGTCTGTTATATCTGGAGCGATTAATTGCTTTTGTGGCAGTTAACAAAAGGGGAGAAAATCTTTTTTGAGGATATGAATAAATTATCTTTGCTTCACACTTTTATCGGCAGGCACAAGGCTTTACAAACACTGGACCTCAAAAATATTTCAGCACTTAAGTCAAACTTAAAAATGTCATTAAAATAATAGCTGTTTTCTTATAAATAAAACTTCTGTTGAACACTTTGATGGAGCTTGTGTTCTGTTCAGAAGAAATGCCACTTTGTTTGATATTTTGTTATCTAATGCAATAACATTCATACAATTTTAAAGGAACAGTTCATCCAAAGAATGAAAATACTCTCATTATTTATTAAACTGATGTCATTCCAAACCCTTTTGACTTTTTTCTGTTAAACATAAAAGGGCATAATTTATTGAATATCTGTTTGTGAGAATTGCAATACAATTGCAATGCATTGCAATGCATTCTTAATTCAAACGTATTTTATTAATAATGCAAGACTGTCATTCCGACTGTCAAAAAAATTTGCTAAACATTTAACATGTATTCCCAATATTTAATCAAATAGTATATGGTTAAATTGCATCGTCTGTTAGATGGAGGAAATACTTTTTTTTGTTGTCGTTGTTGCTTGGCCAAAATAGGTAGGTTTAGTAGAATAAGTTGACATGGAGTTGCAAAATTACTGTTAGTAGAATGTGTAGGGGACTATAGAAATAAGTGCAACCATACATATAAACTCTTCTTATCAAGAGAGTTCAGAACTACATTCTGTTTACATCGTAAGGGCCACAGCTTTTCACAGCTTTGAAAAATTCTGAACTCAGAGCATTAAATGAGTGAATGCCCCCTGCTGGCCCCACTAACACCATTTCCATCAGCATGCAGGGGGTCTCCCATCCAAGAACAGGCCAGGCCCAAACCTGTTCTGCTTCATTCGAGTGCCAGCACTTGGATACTTGGCAGTACATGCAATGTTGTATTAGGTTTGAGTCCATTTCAGGTTAAACTATCTCTCTTTTTTTCCTTATTAATGCCATGTGAATGTTAGTTGCAAAGTATTATGGTGAAAAAAACAAAACAAAACTTGCACAAACATGCAGGAGGGTGCTTTCCTGCAAATAGTATCATAGAGAGGACCCTCATGTGTTAAAATGTCTATCATAGGATTAATTTAAGGTTAATTTAAGTCGTGACTTGCCATGTGGTCTGGAACTTTGTATTTCTGAATAATTAATGGTTAAATAAATAAAAGAGCTTTTTTTTATTTGTGCGAGAACTTCTTAGACCTTTTCTTATCTTAAAAAGATTTTCAAAACTTAAAGACATTTTCAAATATGTTTTCAGCTAGTCTTTAGAAAAAGTTCAGTACAAACTTTATTGTTACAAACAACATCGTCACAAAAATATTTTGTAGAAAAGCTACTGCCTGTCCTTGATGTTACAAAAAAAACCTGAAAAATTAATGTCATTGTCTGTTTTTCTTTCAAACATGCACAGTACTAATAGGCAGAGTGACATTAATTCTGGTTTACCTGTGTCTCGCTCTCCGTGTATCCACCTCAGAGAATGGGGAGCGGGTTGTTTGGCTAGTAATCAGTGTGTGTAGTGCTTCATTGTTGCTTGACGTGCTTTCCGCTCCACGCTGAGATGAATGACCTTGTCTCTTTTAATAGAGCCGCATTGAGCAACCGTTGAATCTTTCAAACAAAACCTGCCTCGTGTGGAGGCGGCCTCTCCATTAATGAGGGACCGTTGCAGGCTCGCTCTTTCCTGCCGCGTCCAGAGCGAGGCCGTATTTCCCCCTCAGCGATCAACAAACGGGCGCTGTGATGTGGGCTCTATGAGAGGACTGGAGGGAGGCTAATGGAGGGGCTTCACCTCTCGGCTCGCCTCCGCTGTCTAGTCTCACCAACAATAGCCTGGCCAATTATCCACCTGGCCTTTGATTGGACGGCTGCAGCAGAGAGGGTGCTGGTCATCACAATGGAGAAGTCACACCTCTCTTTGCCTTGACAGTTATTCCTGCTAGGCAAACAAAGTTGGCAGATCAATAGGATCCAGGCCTGGTCTTTGTTCTAAGGCTATAGCAACTGTTGTCGGAAACACAAGCCGAAAGAATTACCATATACCCTACGCAGCAAACTTTGTCAGAGGAATATCAATTGCTGTCTTCGCACAACAGTACCTCGTCTTGAACTCCGATCGCCCACACAATTCTTCCGCTTCCGCTGAGAATTTGTGGTCAGTTCACTTGTAGTTTTAGTCCTCTGACCTTTGAATAGGTTAATATATCTCAGCGTTAAAGTTTGAGAAGTGTTTGACTTTGAAATTCATCGAAAATGAAAGGAGAAGAAAACAGCCTATTCTGAAACAGTAGGCATGCACCTAAGCAGAATATGCCGCCTACTCAAGCCAGAGTCCTGTAATCTTGTGTTGAATCCTCTAGACAGCAGACTGTTGTGAATGTCTCTCTTTAACCTTAAAACCTGACATAAGCCCTTCACCTCAGAGGTCTTCTGTTTCCCGGGGTCTCTGACTCGTGTTCAGCAGGCAGAGGAATACAGAAAAATAATAAAACTTCTTTTTATTTCCCTCCTCCTCCGTTTGAGATGTTTAATGTTGCATGAAAGACCTTTAGCGACTGATAATATTCTTGCTACCGAGTAGAGGTTTGCTTGTAATTATACCCTCAAAAACCTCGACCTAGAATTGATTGCATTGAAAGTTCAATAGAAAATTGAAAATGTATGTTCATTGTTGGCGAATGTGTATTGTATTATTTGGTAATGTTACCAGCACAACCGAAAAATTACATTCCTCATCATTCAAAATGACTCCCGTTGTTTTGCGCTGCAGAAAGAAAGGTTTGGATTACCAGGACTGTGATTTTTCATTTGTGGGTGAACTATCGCTTTAGTCTTATCAATGAAATTACTGACAAAAGTGCTTGTTAATGAAGTCTTTAGATTTTTTTCTGCGATAATGAAGACGAGACAAAAATGCACATCATGATGGTAATTAAACCGTTTCATTAAAACATAATGCTGATGAAACAATGACAAGAAAACTTAGACTAAAAGATATTAATCGCACACTAACAATGTTATTTGAAGAAGTCAGGAATTGCTCTGAATGGGACACAATCATTCTGACATTTTTCTTAAATGTTATGTTTGATGTACAAAATGTATGTTTGATGGCCTGGAACGAATTACGTTGTGAATTTTGTTTACTTTGTATTCAACAGCAATTTTGATTTTAACTGAGGTTATAGTCACATTTTAATTAGCTAGCAGCATCTTAAAGGCAATCTAAAGAGGTTTATGCCAAGGGCTGCAGAGAGGAAAGTTGTCTTGAAGTACTTTTTTTGTTGCCGTTTGTCTGTTAGCTTGTTGAATTATGAAAGCTTCAGTTTGTTTGTTTTTTGTGCTTTGATGACCACACTCTGAACGAAACATGCGTCTCCCAACATTTGAGACATGCTTATTGCTTCAGCAAAATCATTTGCCACATTGTCAAGCATTGTTAGACATTTCCCTTGTTCTGCGTTCAGGATCCCTTTGGGTTTCCTGCGCAGGCCTCATTTTCTGCTCCTCTTTACAGCGGCAATGTAATAAATTGGGATTGAGTCTGAACATTGATCTCGCTGCAGAGACGGATTTATGAACGGTTCAAGGGAGTGCATATCTCCCCCCTGAGGAAAACGGCGGTTGAGTAAATTGGAGCCAACAAGCAGGGCAATAAGGGGGGCGGGTGCCTTTCTTTTATTCACACACTGGCCAACGGCAGGCTTCAAAAACACACAGTATATTATAAATAAAGGCAGTGGCAACAGTGCTCAAGGTGCCTGTGCTTAGCGGATGTTTTATTCTCTGCGCCTGTTCTCTGGGGGCCACTGGCGAATCCTGGCTACAACGTCAGCAGCATTATTGGAGCCCAACGACACACGTGCCGAGACAAAACAGCTAATTTATTCACTTTAATGAGTCCATTACAGCAAGCTTGCACTAGCTAAATCTTGTGCAGAAGAAATACTTGGTGAGTGATGTAACATGCCAAGATAGATAACCTAGTGATGTATCATGTCGGAAATAGGGCACTTGTTTATCTTAGAGTAGCTGATTGATTTGCAGGCCTTGGTTAAGTACAATGTAAATTAATTAAATCTCAAGTGAAGGAAATTACATATACTAACATTTTATTAAAGGGCCATAAAAATTTGAAAAAAAACTGTGTCATTGTAAAATACTTTACTCACCATAAATTTATTCTAAACCTTATTCTCATAGAAGATTCTTTGAAGAGTGTGGGTAACCAAACATTTTATCGCCTTTGATCATACGTTTTTAAACGTATACAGGGTTGAAACATTTTTTCATGTTTTTTATAAGTGTCTTTTTTATTTTTAAACATTTGAAGAAAAAGAAACTTGCTTCACTGTACAATAAATGTGTGATTAATTCCAATAAATCTTATATTAGTTTTTTAGCAGCATTTCTACAGTGTCTATAATTGCACATAACACACAAACATCCACAGACACACAAAATGTCTTTTTGCATCCAGCTGTTTTTGTTGTACATATTTACGTATTTATGTTCCTAATTAACTTCCGAATTTGAACTCTTGCAAGGTCTTTGAAAAAAAAGCTACATTTCCACATTGTTCTTTGTGTGTATTTATTTGTGTCCTGACCCTATTAGATATTCTGTGTGTACAACAATTTTTTCTTTTTTTTATATGCCACCCCCCTCACCCACAAATAACCTTAAAAGTCACTTTAAAGATAAGTGTCCTTTGATAGTTTGCAAAAAAAGCATACCAAAGGGCACCATATGGTCAGAGCTGCAATTATTATCTTTTATGCCCCTCAGCGAATAATAGGAGATATTCTTTTGTCTGCCTATTACCAACCGCACCAGGAAAACAATGTGGTTCTAAGCGAGTTCATGCTGTAATGCAGTAACAATTAATGCAAGTGACTCATTGGTGTGAATCTCTGGCTCGTTAAGTTTGAATTGCAGAGACAGTGGTAATTTTAGCCCCTCCGTAGCTCTCGTATCAAAGAAACAAGCTCTAATGAAGCACTGTTCAGAGAGTCTCACATCTCACCAGTGTTGATTTGAATGCGATTTGAAGGGTACAGTTCGGAAAGACGTGCTTCTGTCTCAAAAACTATCAGAACCTTGAGCGGGGCAAGTGGTTCTCGACCATCTGTCTTAATGACAGACCACCAGGGAAAGAGAAAAATGAAATTTTCCACCCAGGTTGGGAAGGTAGTGGCCCAGAGAGGTCCGTCTGCAAACCATCAAAGCAGAGAATGCGCCTGCCCTTCATCATGGCTTGTCAGCCATATGCCAGCGGGATACGAAACTTTGCCTTTTCCTCATAACTGTTTATTTGTCACTTCCTTCCCCGCCGCTCGGCCTGCCACGCATCAGCACCAATGATTTATGACCTCGTTTAATCAAGCGCTCGTAGGACATGGAAAAAGAGAGAGAGAGAAAACCCACCCGACACTTTCGCTGCTGTGAGCCACTTCCACTAACAACGGCAGGCTGCAAAAGTTTCGCGAGTCTCCTCCCCACCTCAGCTCAGTGGGATCAGAGTGCAGTGGCAACTCATATTGAGGCTGTCACTTTTATTGGGGCCATTTGTTTGAAGGCCAGACACCCTGGGAGTTGAGAAGAACAGAGAGAGCGAGAGGGAAAGCAACAAAAAGAAAGGGTTGAATGCAACTTTTGCGTTGGCAGGTGACTTTGTCGGAGTTTAGTAGACAGTGAAGATGCAGCTGGAGGTTCCCTGAAGTGAGTTTGGCCTCTGGCCTGGAAGAACTGAACAAGAGAAACAAGCGCACACAAACACACGCACACATTGCTGTCGTCCACCAGATGAACGCTCCACATACTGCCTCCCCATCGGCTAATATACTCTTTTATTTTTCATCACAGATGTCCTGCTCTGTTTGGGTTGTTTATAATTGCATTGGGGGCCTGCAGTGAGCTCTCTGAACACAAACCAGAAACTCTCTGAGGACCTGAAATGCTACTATCATTAAGTTGCCAATCTTTTCAGTGCCATATTAAAAATAAATATGTCAGTGCTGCATTTCTGACACAATAGGTCTTCTCTGGAGTTTACCGGAGGTGTGGAGACAGCATATGTGCAAATATTGTGTCACAGGGGTTTATTGCTAAATAAACTCTCCTTTAAAAACAAAGGAGAAAACTGCAGATTGTTGTGCTACTTATTTTCAAAATGTATAGATTAGTATTTTCAGTAAAATAAAAATAATGATTGTTGTCGTACAGGTTTCCTGAAAACTTCCCAAGACTCACGTAATTGGTTGAGCCATAAATTAACAAATTAATCATGTGAGTGGATTTTTTGTAAAGTGAATTTCAAAGACACCAATAGATGCAAATTCACGTTGGGTGACATGAATGTCTCAAATGAATGTCCTCTAGACTTCACTTATCGTGAAAAATGGAAATTTCAGATTTGACAACACAGGACAACACAAGTCCAGTTTTACACATGGTTATATCGGAAAATGGAGAACGGCATTATTATGTTTATATTCATGCAAATGGCATGTAAAAGAATAAGTAACATAATACAAATGTTTGCTTCTTGTTTGGTGTGCTCACACTGTTAGGTTTCAGTGGAAAACGATGGCTTACATACATTTGTTTCTGCATGTTTTTAAGCTTACAATCATTTACATAATTATTTGGCAATCTTTTTCTAATCTTTCGTTTTACCAGTTAAAAGCCACATCAGTTTTAATTGTTACTATTAAGATTTATGCAATCATTTATAGGTGGTTCGTAATTGTTCATGATGAAAGGTCATGCATTTCTTACATTCAAATTCACATAATTAAAAAAAAGAGACACAGAGAGAAAGACTTAACTGATACTAGCTAAGCTTCCATCCAAAGATTCATATGCGTAAAACTAGAATATCACATAAAACATTTGCGAATAAAGCACCGTATTCATCCAAAAAGTTATAAAGAACAAAATTGTCACTTTCTGATAAAGTGACACTAAAATGGCCCTTTGATTTCCGCGATGCAGAAAACACAGGCGGAATCACAGAATCCACTCACGTCGCTGCATCTCTTCTCTAAATGCTTCATGAGCATTTAATCGTTTGATTTGAGTAAAACTAGTGTCATATCACGTACACAGAACTGTAAAGGTATTCATGGCAGCCTGTCATAATAAAAGTCCGGTTTAATTTTAAATCATTATGCCTACTGTTTTTCAGTTCACAGTCCAGTACTACTACTACTAGCCTACTAATATGAAACAAACGTGTTTTACGCATTCAAATAATCAGACATATTAAAACACAGAATTTGGTAACAATAAAACAACATGTTGAAAAATAGTTTTTTATTAAAACATAACATAAACATTTCATAGGCGCTTAAGCATATCATTTTTGTTAAACATAATAAATCGATGTGAAAATTGATGTTTCATGATTTTAATTAATTAGACATTCTTGTATTAAAAAGTATTAAAAAGTAGTTTAGAAAAATAAAAATGGAAAAAAATGCTATCCAGAAAAATGAATTAGCAAAAAAATATAGAATTTGGGAAAAAATTAAACGACAGACATGACCATGACAATGAATGCTCATTGGTTTAAAATTTCTGCATGCATTTTGAGTTCCTGAAACTATTAAACAGAAAACTATTTTTGAAATGTTTGTATATAATTGAAAGAAAAAATAATTTTTGCAGGTACAGATCATTACTGTACTCTAGTTCTCAAGTGCTCACGCTCATCCCTATTAGGGACACCACAGCTGTTGAGGATGTATATCAGCTGTCAAACATTGTGTGCCTTGAAAAAAATGTAACGTTTTTGAAGACATCTCTTTCAGGATTTATGAAGCAGGAAGAACCATTATAGCATCTTTAAAGTGAAAACTTTAGAGGTTTTTAAATGTATGAACGATTCCTTCTTGAAGTCAAACATAGTGCACAAACCTTTCAGTCAAAGCGTGACTCTTTTCATGTGCGTAACTTTAATGATGTCTGCTTCACGGCTTTCATATGTAATGAAGAAATTCACCGGTCCTTCCAGTTCAAACATTCCATCAACACATGGCTGCTGTACCTAATGGATTTATGTTATTGGTGGTAATCCAAAACCCATGTATTTGGTACCTCCAAAGCATCTAATCACACAAAGTCACATGGACACACACACACTCATGCACAGACACAGCAGCTGGGAAGCGGTGATTGAGTTTGTGTAGGTATTAATGCTTTGTATTTGAATAATATGCAAACGGTCGACAAGCTGCAGCAAACTCCTGCTGCTTCTGAAAATGAACAAACAGTAATGTGTGGAAAGATAAGACTTGCCTCCATTTTTTTTTTCTTTTGAAATGACTGCCTTTGCTGTTTCTTTGTGCTGTCACTGAAAGGGGTCAAATACATTACCCACTCCCTGACTAACACTGAGTAAATCTACTTTTTCCATCTGTTTCGCTTTCCGCTTGTGTTTACCTCATGTTCACATAATTAAAGATGTTTGCACGCTCATATTGGCTGAAAAACACTGCGGTGAAAGCTGATTTCCAAATGTACTGTAGCAGTGTATAAACGATATATAAATTTAATGAGCTAATACAGCAGTTCTTGAGCATTTTGTCATCACTGCGTGCAATGTTGTCAAATGGAAATGTACTTAATCCGTTTGTGTGACTACATGAATCATTTTCATTGCGTTGACTGAAACAAGGCAATGAAGCTCTCTGCTTCTGACTGGAGCAGAAGAATAACTTAAATATTATTTATGGTTTTTATATAAAAGATTAAAAAAAACTAACCTAAAAAAAGTTAGAATTATTCACACCTATGATTATCAGTATAACAATCACTTATTCAATCAACTAGGTTTTTGTATGTGCATTGCGCAAAGTGTTTGAATCAAGCACTCGTGCTCATTTTTGGTGCAAAAAACTTCCGAAAAGTAGCACCACTGCAACTGATTCGAGTTTAGCCAGCGAATTAACATTGGGTCTGTTTGTTCTGATTAATATTCTAGAAACGAAGACATTCAACAATTCATTTAAGTGTTAACAACGCTGGAATCTTATGGGGTGTTAAACATTAATGCCCTTGAATGGGGCCACGAGAATGGAGAAACAATTCCGAGATTAAATTACCGCACCACTGCACCGCAACACACAATCAATTTCCCTCCTTTTTCCTTTAACAGAACACAAACCTAGACTTATGTCATTTCCCTTTTTCCCCAGTGATTTCTTTCGAGTAATTTCTGTCTTTTTTTCTCTGATGCTTTTTCAGAGCACCTGAAGGCACATCTGGAGGAGTACATGTCCAGATTTCCTAAGGTCCGTATCGTGCGCACCAAGAAGAGAGAGGGACTGATCCGCACGCGTCTGCTGGGAGCGTCGGTGGCTAGAGGAGAAGTCCTTACTTTCCTGGATTCTCACTGTGAAGCCAACATCAACTGGCTGCCGCCCCTGCTCGGTGAGTCCAGATAAAAAAACTGCCTACCCTGGCGGCGGCACGTAGCCACAGATTTCTCTGGTTTTTTTATGCCTATCACTGTGAGAAAACACAAGCCATTGAAAATCCCACAGAATGTTCTTTGTGCTTATCTTTCTCTTTTGAATCTAGCAATTTCAAAATTCAATTGCTTTTTCCCGTCCAAAGTCTTTCCCCCTGCAGTCGGTTGATTAAAAAAAAATAAAAAATCCTCCATCTCCTTGTTTCTTGTCTGTGGCTTGTTCGTTTTATCACTCAAAAAAACCTTTCTTGTTTTCAGACTCATTGAGGATAGAATCTATAGCGTTTCCCTCTGCGCCACATGAGCATTGCAAATCCAGACGGCTTTTGATGAGCATGACCCTGTTATAAGATGTTTTAAAATGCCTACTTCAGCAAATGTTTTGCACATATCGATGCTTATTGATCTGATGCAAGTTTGGTTTTTACTTAGTAGGCTTGATCTGTCTGGTTTTTTTTTTCTTTTTGCTGGGCCGAACATCAGGCGGTCGTCCCAGAGACATGGGCACAGCACGCGAGTTCTAATTGGTTATAGTGAGCTGTGTATGGCCTTTGAGAGGCATGCTGGGATGCGGCCTGGCATGTATGATTAGAGCGGAGCTGATGCACAAGCGCTCGGCAGGTACTGTGTCGCAGGCTGTTTGAAACAGAGCTCTGATCTGTAATGTGAAGAACTGGGCTTCTCCAGTCTTCTCATCAGACCATTGCTTGTTATATAGGATGCAACCAGGCTATGTATAAATGATTTTTGGCCAATGTTTCATGCCTTTAAAATGGGGAAGACCAAAGGAAACAAACTTTTGCACTAGCACCAATGGTACTTTATGTTTTATCAAGAACTGTCTAGCAATTATGGCATTCAGTAGCTTGGTACTGGGAATATTTTTTATAACTCTCATGAACTCTCGCTCTAAGAGTCTGCATGAGATCTGAGAGTGTTACTCGATAATATGTGGCTGTGTGAGTTCACTGGCATTAAAGATAAAATTAGTTTAAGAACTTCTGGTAGAAAAACTACATTGCCCATAGCTGTACAGTGAAATCATCCTTGATTCTGACAATAACAAAAGTCACGTTACAATGCGTTTAAAAAAAGGCAGAAAACTCACACTTCCATGAAACTCTGTGAGATGTAATCAATAAAAGACTTTGGGCTTTATAATATTTTATGTAATTTGAAAAAAATATTGCTTTAATATACACAGTGTGTGAATGCACCCTAATTAAAATTGAATATATATTTAAAAATGAATAAATTATTTTTTTCCTGCTATGGAAGTCAAAAATAGCCTGGTTA
Source organism: Puntigrus tetrazona (assembly GCF_018831695.1). Taxonomy (NCBI): domain Eukaryota; kingdom Metazoa; phylum Chordata; class Actinopteri; order Cypriniformes; family Cyprinidae; genus Puntigrus; species Puntigrus tetrazona. The sequence goes on from NC_056699.1 coordinate 18,550,807, forward strand.
CAACTTTCTTCAAAATATCTTCCTTTGTGTTCAAAGGAGGATGGTTTGGAGGATGAGTAAACGGGTTCCTTTAAGTGGCTAAAATGTTCGTTACACTACTAATTTGCTGTTTTTTATAGAAAGATAGTTGTTATGTTTAGGTCAAATATGGACATGCAAAATAGCGCTTTAATATGTGCTTTATAAGGACAAATAATAATATGCTAGTAATGTGCATGCTAATAACCAGCTTGTTAATAGTGAGAATTGATCCTTAAAATAAAGTATTCCTTGAATGTGTGTGTGTGTTTTAATTAATAATATTAAGAAATGTATCTTGAGCAGCAAACACCACTTTGCAACACCACTAAATGTTTAACATTTTAAAACATATAATAAAGAAACAGTACATTTAAATCGTAATGATAATTCTAAATATTATTTTGGATCAAATAAATGAAGCCTTTCAGTAAAATAAATGTTGAGCACATTTTAAAACGAATACTGAGCATAACAGATTAAAATGAGAATCGTTTCTGATGCTGACTCTGGCAGTGGCAGTTTTCCCTGATCTCCTTATTAATTTAATTAACGTTTTATGTCAGATGGCATGCCAACAGCACTTGTGCCACCAACTGTTATCTAGAAAGTTGTAATGAAGGTGCACCAGACAGCACAACGTGAAATTTAGCTTTAGTTACAGTTACAGTTATTCAGTCAAAATAAACCACCAGTGACATTCCTATCCAGACAGTATTGCATTTTATCAGAAGCATTTTATCATTTTCTTTTTAGTTTTTAACTAAGGTTGTGTGAAAATGCACAAGCATGAGTCATAATCATAAACTGTGTCTGAGAAATACAAATTTAGTTGACCTTCTCTTTGAATAGGGCTTATGTGTTCTATAGAAAAAAATCCAGCAGCTGAAATGTCTTAGTCCCATAATTGCGTTCTCCTTTGTGTCCTTTGTCTTCAAATTGTTTTAGAAATGCACTGAAATGTTGTGCAGTCGGGTCTGTCTGGTTGGATGCTGTTTTGCTACTCTTACAGAAATCAGTCCCATCTAATTCAGAAATCTCTCCTTAGTCTTCCTCTAAATTCTTCTTCATTTGCTTTCGTCAGCTGGGCAGACGGCAGATGGAGTCCTTGGTTTTCAGATTAGACTACTTAAATACATCTGCAACAGGATAAAGAATCAAACAAAGGATTCAGCTCCAGTAAGCGCCGCAGCAGAGCGGTTCTTATGGTAGGAAAGTGGATGCTCAGTGCCAGAAAGAAAACAAAGGCATGATATGTGAGTGTTGGCAGCAGAACGCAGGTGGTTGTTTGTGTGGTAGCTTTTTAGGAAAGCCTGTTCTTGAACTGACACACACACACACACACACATAAACAAATGCAAAGCCAACAGCTCTCGACAGAAAACGTCCTGTATCCTAACTAATGACACAAAGCCGACAGTAAATTCTTCATGTAATCATAACAGCTATTTGTAGCATTGCACTGCAATACATGCATATTCTTGTAATTTGTGCTTAGTTGTAGTTAAGCTACTGGTACGCTACCAGAATTGCTTGTATTCACTATACAACAATTGAAAAAGCACAGAAAAATGAAGAAAGGCAACAGATTATAGCTGCGCAGCTCTTGACTGGTATCCGCTAATACTAAGCACAGTTAAGCCTGACTAGTATCCTGGATGGGAGACCTCATGAGAACTGGCTAAATTGCTCTGACCACAAACCGGTTATCAGTGGAGAGGACAGTGTTTTAGATGGATGCTGGATGTTTGTGGAGGTCGATGACTGGCATCCGAAAAACATACAACCTACACTAGTGATATCAAACAGATTATTATAAATTTGTTTTATGTGAAGATCACTTTAAAAGGAAAAAGAAACGTTTTACCATACTGTCAACAATTCTATTGCTATTCAATTTCCTTTTTGCATATCGATTTTACTATAACCCTTCTCCCGCACCAATAGATTAAAACTATTATAATACAAGCGATAGAGAAATAAACGGTTTTGATATTTATTGTGTTAAAATATCAAATATCCTTTTTGTTTAAGAAATTTGACTGAAGTGTCAGGAAAGAGCTTGAGATGAAACTAGTTATGATGTGTGGAAATATGGAAAATATAAAGTTAAGTAAAAAGTTTTCCATTCAAGCTGCATAATTCTGTCGAATTCAAATTGTATGAAAATATTATTTTAGGTATTTAAGGCACTTTTTAAATATGCTATTAGCAAGACAAAAATGTTCAAAAATGCAATTTCCATCACTGTCATTACCATCAAAGAATGTTAATTAACGCATAATTTGAGATGCGGTGGAAATTATCCTTTGTGGGAATTTCCATTACTTCCATGGGAGGAAATATGATTTATTTTCCTTTTTTTCCAGAAATCATTCTAATATGTTTAATTGGTGCTCACAAACATTTCAGCTGAGCTATTTAAGGATTCTTTGATGAACAGAAAATGTTTTGTTTGATAGAGAAAGTTTAGTAGCTTTACAAACGTCCTTACAGTCGTTTTCGATTAAATCATCCTTGCTGATTAAAATCAATCAATAAATGGTATAGGTCAAACAGCAGAGGATGGTGCTATAGCAGTGCCAGAGTCAGGGGTTTTATTCCCAAATTAATTAATTTAATTAAGTGCATACAATCTAGTAAAGTATGTTTTAAGAGACTTTATTTACCTAAATGATCATTCATCAGGAATTATCGGCGTGAGTATGACTAAGTCATTGCTATGATCATTGCATCCTCAGTTTCACATACTGTGGGTCTGAGTTTAATCTTTATCATGTATTTGTTTAAGGTGTGTGGTGTTGTGTGTTTAAGCCCATGTTCCAGGTCTGTTCCCTCTCTTCTGGATCTCCATGGTCCAGTAGTGCAGTGGTGTTGAGGGAGAGTGTGGGTGACAGATCTGGGACGGCTTAGCGGCTGCTGACTGACAGAGATAGAGTTAAGGGCCGAGGGTCCTTTCTGCTCGGCCCTCCGTGGAGCAAACCTACTTTGAAGCGCTGTAATTGTTTCTAATCGCCGGGCGGCTGTGGCGGCTTTAAATTTCACAGGGTCACCACACTCAGCCAAGCAGAGCGAAGGAGAGCAAGTGATCCAGGAGAGGAGGGAGACTCCTGAGAGGCGCTGCCTTCCCTTTCTTTTCTTTCCTCCTCTTCTCCACGCAGTGTTTGTGGAGAGACGCAAATGGAAGATTTCTAGCTGTTCTCAAATTCTCCTCCTTTTCTGTTCTTGACTACAGACCAGATCGCCCAGAACCCCAAAACCATTGTGTGTCCCATGATAGACGTGATTGACCATAACCACTTTGGATATGAAGCACAAGCGGGAGATGCCATGAGGGGAGCCTTTGACTGGGAGATGTACTATAAACGCATTCCTATCCCGTCTGAACTGCAAGGACCAGACCCCAGCGACCCATATGAGTGAGTGAAATCAGTCCTACAACGTTACATGCCAATGTTTTAAAGTCTCAAACTGTTCTTTCTAGTGTGCCGGCATAGATAAATAATGGAAAAGTAGTGAAGTGGAATGGAAAATATTAATTTGTTAATATGTATATTCATACGTATCTATTTTTAAATGCTATTTATTGCTGTGATGTCAAAGCTGAGGACATTACTTCAGTCTTCGGAATCACATGATCCTTCAGGATTTTTTTCAGGATTACTTGATGAATTGTTGGTAATATTATATTATTTTATTTGTTGATCAGTTTTCAAAATTCAAGTAAAGATTTCAAACATTATATACTGTACATTTTTACATATATACACATTTTCTACTCTTTATAGTGCCATTGTCTGCAGTTTGCACAAGATATAGAAACACAAACATACCATATATTCTTCCAAATCATAAACTCATGCGATAAATGGTCCTAAGTCTGGAAAATTATGCAGTGGAGAGGTTTTTTTGTTGAATAAAAAAAAGGCATAATCCAAAATCTTTCCATAATATTCTATTGTATTTCAATATTCTTGTAAACATTTTTTTAGCAGCTTTTCCACCACAGCTCACGTCAATCCATGATTCAGAGTTTCGTATTAGTTCTGCTCTCTAACCTTCAGCGTCACAAGCAGTAAAGCAGCTTTTCCCTACATTTCCCCTGATGTACCCTCACAGCCCCATCAGAAGGCTTCAAGTCTCCTACAGTTAATCAGAAATGTGTTTTTTCTAATGCTGATTATACTAGATATAGCCATTATTTTAATATTTCACTCTAAATTAAATTAAAAAGAGTGGGTGAAATCTCACACACCAAGTAGCTTCCTCTCAAGCTGAGACAATTTGAATAAATCGAAGCAATATGAGAAATATTGAATCTGTTATATTATAACTAGATTTTGTTTGATTTGAAACATTTGATGCAGTCAAATGGCTAAAAAATGAGTTGTTTTCTCAGGAAGTGCAAGTGATATGAGCGGAGAAAGAAATCTATTTCTCTCTGGAGTCTTTATATATGCAAATATGTTCTGCTGTAAGCGTCATCCACATAAATTGACACATACTCACACATACTATTTTGACTTTTTTTCTTTAAAATTATTTAGCAATTAATTGCCAGAAAAAAATACAACATTATTTTTTTCAAGATTATTTTACTTTTTTATGAATTTTTTAATTTACATTTAATTTTTAAGGCCATGATTTGAGTTTTATATTTTTAACCAAACAAAATCAAAATCTTTTCACCCTTGGATGGGAATCACTGCAGTGTTGCTTTTTTGGTCCCCTATCACATCACAGCACGTTGCGCCCCAGACTAGCCATACCAGGCATTAAGCTGTGGATTAATTTTTGGGGTGGATATGAGGTCTTGAGAAAATCAGCTTTCCTGACTGTGGCGGAGTGTGTGTTTGTGTTTATATGTGCAGGCGCACTGCGTCTCCTCTGCAGAAGTCTGAGTGAAGACTCTCTCTCACTCGCTTATGTACACCAACACAAAAACACACTCTTACACAGTCTTACAACCAGCCTTTCATGACTGTTGCTGCACACATGTGGATTAGAATGTTAACATTAGTGGGATGCTGCAGGGCTTTATCCACAGACCTCTGAAACTTTCTGTGGACTCCAGACCTCTCCCTCCCCTCGGGTTGCTGGTTCTTCTATATGCTGTGCCCAGTAGAGCCCACTGTAGTTCATCCAGCATCCCACTCCTCCTCCAAAGCCTGAGGGCAAGTCATATTTTCTGCAGTCACTGGCTCAACTTATGCCCACCTGTCAGGGATCAAACACACCTCTGTATATCTTTTCCACTCTGCCGGACTCTCAGCATTACTGACTACATGCGACTAGCGTGTGCCTACAACATTTAGAGAGCCATGCAGAAAAATTCCCTATTTGTCCATTTTTAGTTTTACATTTGAAAGGTTGACCAAAACAATACCCATACTTACACCCCTGAACATTATTCTTAATATTAATTACAAGTACAGACACAAAGGGGTTAGACAAAATAATGTGAACACCTGGGAAATAGTAGCAGTATTTCCTAAAGAAGTTGTTTTACCATCATTTGCCTTTAATATAGCTTCCAGTCATCTTAGAATCGATCTTTTTTGACTAGTCTCCTGTTGAACGCTTTCTATAAAAACATCTGCCAATTGCTTCAGAGATGTTAAAGGAGGAAACCTATTTCTCACTCTTCTCTCTAACACTGCCTACAGTAGTTTGATAATAGTTGAGTCTGGGTAGGGCAGATGGTGAATTTTGGTTCTCCAGCCATCCAGGTTTTATGATTGTGACTCGTTTTTGGATTTTAGCTGTGATTAAAATTTTAGTAGTGGAGAAGTTCTCCATTTGTTCTTGTTTGTTCTTTTGAAAACAGGGTCTTCAGAGTGGATACTGAGGTTGATTGGACACAATCTTTCTTTGACAGTCCTTGTCGTTGATATTTAGTTTTTGCCCACTATTCTTCTTCTTCTTGCCTTCATTGATCTTGCCATGCTTATGCATGCAGCTTTATGTATAAATGCATTACTTTTGTACTATAAATACTTGGCAACCCCGTCATCTGTTATTTATTCACAATACAGCAAGACCTTGAGTACCTTATAGTTTTTGTGAAACAGTTACCACAGTACAAAATATGAAAACCAAACGTTTAGGCTATGTATTGGTAGGTTACTTCTTTATAGCAAATTTGTTAAATGGTGTCCTGATACTGATAACTGATAATCCTAATAGTGATTTTGTTTAGGATATGTAAAAATGATACTACTTAAAATACATGCCGACGCTTCAAACGTATTTAAGGTGTTTTATATTTTTGATCTGAAGTAAAAGTTATGAAAAGCAAATCTGAGCATAGGAGCTATGGATTTGATTTCTCTAGTGACTGAAGTTTTATTCATTTTGTGATTTGGCGAAAATGCTTATGAAAAATCAAAGCAGGGGAAATGCATACAAAAAATCAATGCAGAAAGTAATATTCTTCATATCTTCAGTAATACAGTCTGAGTACTAGGAGACATTTCTCATTACATGCCAGTCTCTGAGGGGAATTAAGAGGGATAGTTGGACAGCAGGATGCAAAGACAGTGCAATACTAGAGTTCAGTTCTGAGAGAGAAATGCATGTAGTTCTAGTGTTTTTATTTCACACCATGCCACCAATAAAACTCAACTCCCACCAGCTCACATTTTACTCTGACCTGCATATCTGTGCTCTCATTCTCACTCTCTTTGTCTCTCTCACAGGAAGGGTGGCTGAAATGTTTGCTACGAAACATTACTCATGAATGTGACACTAAACCCTCAAACATTTCAGTGGGTTTTTATAAATTCGATCTATTATGCAGACCCAGGCCTGTTTGATGCATAGTGCCAAACCACAACAGAGATTTGTTGCCTTCCATTCCACGAGTGTACTGTCACAAACAGTTCTGTTTAACTCTGTCTGGTGTACCAGGCAGTCCTAAGTCCCCCGTATGCTGTTTATCTTCCCCTTCAATTCTCTGCGAGAAGTCCCCCTACAGTACATAACATCTGCCTAAAGCAGTTAACAAGCCAAAGTTAAGCTGACGTGTCTCTCCTCGCGCACTCGAGCCTCTCGCGTGGGCTAAGACTCTTCCGTCAGAGCCGTGTTGCTAGAGGGGTGACGTCTCCTCTGCCAATTTGCTAACTTTACTTCTGAAGGAGCAGGCTGAGGCATTTTTATGAGGGTGAAAAAGAAGCATAGGAGGGGAAGACAAAATGCATCCGTTCAGTCTCCACGCACCCTTTTTGCTCTCTCCGTGAGACATCTGCGCTGAAAGAGAGATGCGGAAACTTTGCGACGTGACGGGTACGTAATGAGCCTCTCCTGCGAGCCGCCCTCGACCGTGGAACCGAATCCTTCTGGCTTTCGAAATCCCCCATCCTTTTATTTTAATACTTTATTACCTCTCGCCTCGACTGCTGGCTGAGCAACCTAGACTGGCGCATTCGCATGTGTGAAGCGTACGCAGCTAAGAAGCCTTAATATAGATCTTACCGCCTGTTACAAGATGAAAGCGGGCCCTCTATCTGGATCACAGCTCATTTGTGCAACGACTGATCCGCTGAGAAGTCAGAGCTTTCTTCCCTGACTTCTCTCTGATTGATTGAGAGAAGAAGAAAGAGTAGTAAACCCAACGTATTGGCGTTAATGGAAGCGTAGCGAATGATTCACCTCGCTACCTTGCGACATGCGTTAGCTGTTGGGTTAAATTACATTACAACCCCAGTCTGTGAATCTATCCCAACCTACAGGGAACTCGGAGCTGAACTTGAATCCTTGTCCTCACATCGCCCCCTTCTGGCCAGGATGAGAAGTCTCAGTCAATTGCAGGGGATGATAACAGCAGGATCCTATTTCCATATATTACAGACCTTATTGGGCCTTTATTCATTAGAGATGGCTTTCTATAATGGGGTCGCATTGTCCCCTATCTTCCGCCTTTCTCTAAGGAGGAAATGAATAATGGATTCATGGTGTACATATGCTTTAATAGTGATTCACAGCCTTGCCTTTCACACGTATGCCCTTGCTTGCCGTGTTCAACACCTTGAACTCACAAAAATGTGCAAATGTATGAAGTTTTCTCTCCAGGTGTAATGGGATTCCTGTGAAGTATGATAGATGACAATGGACTCAATCCTTTCTCCGCCTTGCCGTCTCTGTCTCTTTCTGTGTCTTTCTCACTTTATGCATACTCTGACCTTGGCTTCAAGGAAGTACATTGGAAATGATTTCCCACTACAAATCTCTTCTAAGTCCCACACAGTTTCACGTGACTTTAACCATTTAATACGCAGCTGCACAATAGGACTCAGAAAGAGATGATTATGCCGGTATTCGCTCCCCTCCCACCCACCATTCAAGCAAGATTGGACATTTCCAAATGGAGGTCTTTTCTACTGAGAATGGAAATCTTCCTGCTGAATTTGCCAGGGACGGGAGTAAATAGTGGATTTATATTTATGGAAATCACAGGGACAGCGGGGACGATGGGAGGGAGAGAGAGAGAGAGAAAAAGAAAAGAAAAGAAAAGCTGATGAGCTCCTCAGCCTGTGTCCTCCTTGCTCCACAAAGACATTTAAGCTTCATAAATGTTGTATTTGGGGAGAACTTAATTGGATTTATGTTGCTCAGGTCTTGAATGCAAATTGTGATTGGCATCTGCGTGGCTGGCACTTTTTCTATGATTGAAAGGGAAAGGGGTCCAGCATGAAGGTAATGCAAAAACATTTTTGTTTTCTTCTTTTTCTGTCACAAAAACTTTGTGACACCTTATTGTAAATCGGTAGCACTTTACACTTTAACACTTTAGGTGTCATTTGTTAAAATGAGTCATTATGTATTAACTGCCATGCACAAACAATGAACAATACCTTTACTACAGTATTCATTCATCTTTGTTAACATTAGTTAATAAATATACCACCCTTCATTGTTAGTTCATGTTAGTTCACATTGCATTAACTAATGTTAACAAACAGAACTTGTGATTTTAATGATGCTTTAAATTAACTTTAATAAGTGCTAAAATTAACATTAAGATAAAAAGTATTGTTCATTCTTAGGTCATGTTGTAAACTAATTTTAGCAAATAAAACTTATTGTAAAGTGTTACTATAGTGCTATAGCCATACACATTCGAACAAATGTTTTAGGAAGCTTGTTTTAGTTTCTTGAGCTTTGCCTTTTTTAAGATGCTTTGTGGGGTTAATGCATCTTGAGTATTAAAGGCTCATCGCGGCTGCATTTGTTTAATCAATAATACAATAAGAACAAAGCAAAATATAAAACATTTTATCTGTTTTCTGTGTGAATATATTTTATCATGTAATTTATTCCTGTGGTGGCAAACTGAGTGTCGTGATCATTCTAATATGATTTCCTGCTTAAGAAACTTTTCTTATTATAATCAATGTTACAAACTGCTGTTGTTTAATTTATCTAGGCCAAATACCATCATCTCTAGAAACAGACCAATTTTTTTCAGGGTTTTTTGATGAATGGAAAGCTTAAAAAGCAGAGTTTGTTTGTTGTAACTTTGTAGACTTTTAAGTCTTTAATACTTTTTTTAAATATAATCTATGTTTTTAAATAAAATTGAAATAAAAGTATAATCTTGTAATAAATGTACCCACATCCAGTTGAGTGATAAATGTCTTCAAAATAGGATGTGTTATCTTATGTAAGGGCCAAAAACAACCTTCATTAACCTCCTGAGACCCAGTTATGGAGTTTTTGCCTCTGTAGTGGACATTATATGAGCTCACATGTCACAGTTTTAAGTCTGGATGTCATTCAGGGCTTTTTATAGATATCAAATGATTGGTATCACCATGACTGCTCCCTCTTCTAGGTCTTCAAAAATTAATTTAGTCAAAATTGCAGATCTTTGTGGAAATATGAGTATATTTTGTAAATTTCTAGTGATTTGAAAAAAATTACGTTGTTTTTGTCTTTTTGATATCTATTCATGCCATTTATTTCTACCGAAGACATAGAATAAAATATTAAAAAAAACTTAATTCACAAAGCTTTTTTTCTGGGTCTTGAACTAAGCATTGAGTTGATCAATTATAAACTGTAATTAATTAATAATTTAAAGCATTTATTCATTTTAACTTGTATATGTGCTATTACGTTTTAACATATAAAGTGTAAATGAGTGTTAATGCATTATATACAAAAACCAATAAACATTAAACATTATGTATGTAGAAATTAGTACTATAATTGATTAAATAACCTATTATTAAATGCTGTAAACATTGTTGTTCATTATTGGTCCATGATACCAAATACTCCAATGATAAAGCAAATATTAACAAACCAAAGCTTATAGTAAAGCGTTTCCAAAAATATGTTTCTTTCACATGTCCTTACTCTGAATGTATGTCAGGAGAGACAGAGATCGATGGCAGCTGCTCTTAGGGACTTTCTCTGAAGGGCCGTCTCCAAACAGCATGAACAAATGATTATTTATATTAGAATGAGCACAAAGCAAACAGACCCTTTAACTTGGAGCCCATCCACAGAGGACAGAAACATGGAGCCACACAGACTGACAGCACATTCAACTAGAATACAATGCACAAACTATGTCTCTCTAGTTCTTGCAGAATAATTACCATAAGTCAAGGGAGCGAGCATCATTGTGACTCTATATGTAAATACTTCTCTCTCCCCTGAGGCCTGTTTCCAGAGATTATGGTATTTAATTGGGGAATAACACAAATTAATAGTCTAAAAAGAGTCTAGTCACAAGACACTCGCTCTAAAAATGGCAATTGTTGCAGAGTTTACAGAATCACCTGCACCAATTACCCCTTAGTGTTGCATTTTATTAGCCCCAGTGGAATCAGCAGACCACCAAGAGGGCTTGTCAACACAGGGCATGCATGTCCTCAGGGAGTCGTTCTGTGTGTGTGTGTGTGTGTGTGTGTGTGTGCATGTGCTTGTGTATTTAGGTCACTGTGCTGAATGGTAATAGAAATGAGAGCAGTATTAGAGTGGCCAGTGTGTGAGAAGGTGATGAATGCTAATGAGTGTGAAACAGGGCTGAGAGGTCGAGACCCCACTGAGTCCCTCAAGACCCTGAGAGAAAGTTGCCCCAGAGATTGTCCTACATACAGACGGAAAGAAGAGAGTGTGTGCTTGTTTCGCACCTACTGTTTAGAGAATGGAGCATCAGTTCCCCATCTTCACTCAAAGCGTTCTATAATTACGCTCTAACTCCACTGTCTCATTTCTTGTTTGTGTTTGTTTGTTTGAATATCTGGATGCAAGATTCTTGATTTTTGATATTTGTATAATTTTGTTAGTGTTTTCTGTTAGTATTATGTTTGTTTTAAACAGTAAAAGTTATCGTTGTTTTGGTCGGTTTGACAAGCATTGAGTTACAATTACATTTTGTTGATCACACGGTTTACATTTATGCATTGGTTAGCCCAGCCCAAATGGAATTCTCATTTGATTGAAGTAGTATATGTGATATTTAGGTCATGAAGGTCATATATATGTGTGTGTGTGTGTGTGTGTGTTGTTTGTTTGCGAAAACAGATAACTTATTTTTTATTATTATTATAATGTTTTTATAGTTTTATTGTGTTAGCTGTGTTTTTTCACCTAATAAAAAAAGAAGTAGTTTGATTGAGGTTAATTGGAAGGCATAGTAAAAAAAAAAATTGGAAAAGTGTGATATGTGAAAATCAGATGATATACATATGTACTTTTAAAGCACAAGGCATTTTTAGCAGTACTGTTTAATTAGTGAGCTGACCCTTTTAATCTTTAACTATTAGAAGTGCAGATACTTCCATTATTTTTTCACTGGTTTCCATTTTCCTTGCTACTTTCTTAAGAAAAATCAGAAAAAGCATCTCAGAAGTCATGAAAACCCAATGTGTTCTCATGCACAAGGTGTTCTTAGTTTTATGCTGTGTGCACAAAAAGAGAGGCCGTGTTTTGTGATTGATTCTTTTCCACCCTCTTTTTGCTTTCAACGTGAACAGACAAATGGAAACTTGTCACTTCCTGACTGAATAGTCTTTTATTTCCATTATAGTACACCAAAATATAAAAAAAAAAATGTCATCATTCACTTACCTTTGTGTTGGACCAAACCTGTATGACTACCTTTCTTATGTGAGAACATAAAATAAAATAGTTTGAGAAATATTTCAGCGTTTTGTTAAAGGAACATTCTAGAATTTCTTGATGCCTCTTTTTACTGTTTTATCTTCTACGAAAAAAGAATACGTTTTTGTTTTTGTTTTTTTTATCTCTCTGATTATGAGTGTCATTTCTTAATAAAGTTTGATTTGTTATATGTTTCTTATTAAATCGTTCCCATCTTTCTTCCACACTTCTAATAGTCTTAAAAAACTGCTTCCTTGCAGTCTGTTAACACATGTGCCTGTGTAGCAGAGTGAGAATACCCAACATCCTGACTTTCCGTATTAAAATCCCTCCTCGCTCCGGGCAAAATCACACAGATCCCCTCCATGTTCGTTTTCACTTCACATCGTCTCGCAGGAAGGGCTCATCTTGTTAGATTTATACTTAGCTAGGGGGTCTACATCCAGAAGGACCCCCTATTTCTCTCCCTCTTTTATCTTCCTCCCTCTTCTTCTGTAGTAAGGTATTTGACCTGGTGGTATGCTCCAGTGGTGCAGAACACTCCTGATGAGAGGGTTTCTATGCTTCCTTCACCTGCCTTTTCGTCACACGCACTGACACTAGGCCACATCGACCCACACTCTCCCCTCAGACCGAGGCCTAAATAGCCAATCAATACGACCACCGCCGCTGTTCCTACATCCTTATATTTACCTCACCACGCAACCGGGCCCCTGAAGTAATCAGCTCCCTGCTCTGTGTCTGAATAAGAGCCCGAACGTTGAAAACAGACACATCCTAAATGGACCGTGTCATTGTGCATGCATGAACGCACTGGGAGACGAGAGCGTGCAAATACAATCAAGAGCCCTAGCTGTGGCTAGAGCCGTCAAAGAAACTTGTCAAGTCGTCAAAGCTCCCCGGAGCCTGTTGATCGGTCGCTCCAATCATCCCCATCGCTGATTCTTGCCTCTCCTGATGTCTAAGTGATTCTATTTCATTCTTTCGGAGTCTCCTCGCTGGGTGCCCAGCTGATCAAATAAACCATCGGCGAACCCTACAGCCAGTGAGCTGGCGAAGCACCCGCACAGTCCATCGTCTGCTAGAGCCAAAACACAAACGTCCATTCCAGGATGGCATGTTCCACAGCGTCACAAAATCTGCTGGAGCTGCTGTTACCGCTGGCGGTGGAAGGGAAAAAAGCAACATGGTCATTTCTCCAGTGGAGTGCTTGTTCCTCCATTAGCTGCCTTAATTGAGTAGACTGTTATATTTCAGCACCTTATTAAATCGGAAGGAAGCAGGCCAGAGAGTATTACGTGAGAGTAAATTGATTTTGGCGCCATGCTGCTCATCTACTTTGGCCGTCTGTACACAAACCCATTCCTTCAATTATTGTTTATGGCTTGCCTCTTTGTCTTTGCTCTCTTGCTCATTCTCGTTCATTCCCCTCTCGCTTGCTGCTTTTAGCCATCCATAATATTTTGGCTCTGCTTAGTTTAGATCACACAGAACCCAGCACTTTGCACTTTTCATCCTTGTTAAATGCTGACCATGAGGTTTCCACCAGATACTCTGCACTCGGTGGTCACATAATTAGCTCATTTTAATTGGAGAAAAATCTGCCTGATATAACAGTATGTATTTGTAGGTCGATCCATCTGTTTCAGCCTGGCCTGATGGCATAAATGTACCTTGGTGCACTTTTTAGTGAGACCTGCGTACCAACAAGTACATATCGCTGCAGTTTCCAAAAGAAATGAACACTAGAGGCAGTAAAACCTTTTATTCCTTTTCACACAACTATGGCTTTGATTAGTAATTATTTGAAGAATATCATGTTATGACTTTAAAACAGTATTAATATGCTGGGAAATTCGAAAGTTGATGCTTTCGAACTTTAGCAACATTTCCAGCTTCATATCAATGTGCTTTCATAAACGGTAGTTTTGTTCGGTAGCTCAGGGAGTACAGAGATGTACTTGAGAGGCGAGGAACTAAAATCCTGTGAAACTACGGTTCGACAAAACAGTTCAAATCTGTGTAAAAGAAAGTTTTTTCTTTGAAACTGTGGCGAAATCTGCATTAAGTCACTTAAATCTGTGTACGTAATTTTACGAGACCAGGTTGATCTGTTTTGTTGTTCTGCCTTTGATGAAAGATCATATAAAGTCTTCATAACAAATCCTTCCTTTTATTTTTTTTTTCTTTACTTACACAGATTCAATACATTCTTATTTAAAAGCTCTAAAAAGTATAACTTTTTTAACATTTAAACAGGTTCCTTAAAATATTAAGCTTTCAACATAACAGTTAATATTTCTTCAGCAGCAATATTACATTTATTTCTGAAGGATCATTTTCATGGCACTGAAAACTGGAGCAATGGCTATTGAAAATGCTTTTCCGTAATGATAATAGATAACATTTTAATATATGTTAATATAGAAAAGAGTTCACTAAAATTGTAATCAAATTGTACTGCTGTATTTTAAATTAAATAAATATAGCCTTGCAGAAGAGACTTATGACATATAAAAACTCCCAATGTGTTTATTTTTGGTAATAATTTTTTGATTTCTTGGTACACGTTGATTCAGATGTTACCCGTTATTCTCAGTCTCAATTAGGCTTGTCTATGCTTTTTTAGTTTATACAAACAGTTTAAAGAGGACAATTGGAGAGTAACACCTCTTAGTAAACACAGCTGTCAATTTCACTGACTGTGTAAAGGCCACCCATGATGAATAAATGAGGCCTGCCACCCGCACCACTCTCACCAACGATGGATGAAATGTCCGCCCATAGATCATCTCAGCTTTATCCCCAATGCTCAAAATACTGAATAAATAAATCCAGCACAAATCCTCTCTCAACCCAGGGCTCTCTTTCGTCTGTGCAGTGTGCAAGTGCAGTATATGCATAACCATAATCCCAAAACATGCTGTCATTCCAGCCCTTGCATTACCATATTTCATCCCACATGCTCTATTAAAAGATTGCACTACTTACACCAACAGACACTTTGTACCGCTTCATGTCTGCTTTAGCCAAGTCTCTGGATACAAATGCCACTGAACAACTGGAGAGATCCATTAAATCCATCAGTATCCCCTCTCAAACCCCATTGGCAGGCATAAGCCCCGTAAGTACATGTGATATAACGACTGAATGCAAGTTTCGGAAGCACAGTCTGCATTAATGAAAATAGCACAATGAGGATAACAGCAACTCATCTGCATGTTTGGTTGACATCTGCTTAACTGCAATCCTCTCTCACTTTGAACTGCCTTGAATTGGCCTCTAAATCTTGCTTTTCGCATAAGTGATTTTGACTGGACTGTGAGCCCGATCGTGTCAGTGAGCAGAATTCAGCTTCCAGCTTGTGTCTGATTCTACCATCAGGGACTGTTTGCAGATGTAGATTATGATTCACCTTTCAAAACACAGAAGCCTGGGGAGATGCATGAAAGTAAAATGAGCTTATTAATTCATGCTATGATGGTTCCATGTGTTATATTCTCTGCTTCTGTACAGTGATGTGCAGAAGTGATGCCCACTGGATCCTGTCAAAATACACACAGACGGTCTGACAACTGGCA
Source organism: Puntigrus tetrazona (assembly GCF_018831695.1). Classification (NCBI taxonomy): domain Eukaryota; kingdom Metazoa; phylum Chordata; class Actinopteri; order Cypriniformes; family Cyprinidae; genus Puntigrus; species Puntigrus tetrazona. The sequence goes on from NC_056699.1 coordinate 18,566,520, forward strand.
TATTGTAACATTAGCACAATTGTGTGGTTCAAATACTCTATTTATATATGGATCTATCTATCTGCATATCTATCTATCTGTCTGTTAAAATAACTGTTAGTCTTTTTAAATATATTTTAAAATGCCATTTTTTTCTATGGTGGCAAAGCTGTCTGTCGGTCATCTCTGTAAGCTCTATAAACCTTCAAACTAGTATTATGCAAATCTTTCAAGGTTTGACATATTTGGCTAAACAATTATATGAGTTGCTTTGAATTCTCTTTATTGTAATTCTACTCATTTACATTTAAATGGCAATTCTGCAACCTGTTTGCTACTTCAAATGCAGCTGAATTATGGTTTTAACTGGAAATTAATTATGTTGAATATGGAGTTTTACACTATACGTGATAGTGCAAGCAGCAAAGAGTTTCTCTCAATGCATTGTTGGATTTGCATTCGAAGTTGCACAACTTTACGTGAGTCATACACATATAATAAACCCGCTGACTGTCGAACTACTTTCCTGTACCAGTTTGCTGATAATATAGACATGCAAGCCCTAGTGTATCCACCTACGCATCAATATAGATTTTATTGTCTTATATTTACATTTATTGATTTATTCAGTATAACCCAAAGCCATTTGCAAGTGAGAAATAATATAACACATGTGATTCATCATAAGAATTTTATTAAATGCATTTATATTAAGTGACTGTTCCTTCGAGGGGTTGTTTGACCTTAATTTGTAGTCCTTTTTGCACACTGTCCTTCAGGTTCTATTAAGACTTTGTCTAAAAAATGCAGTATGAATTCTAGGAAATGGCTGAGCATGTTGGTCTTTCTGCTTCCCGCAGGTCTCCTGTCATGGCTGGAGGCTTGTTTGCTGTAAACCGACAGTGGTTCTGGGAACTGGGAGGATACGACACAGGCCTTGAGATCTGGGGCGGTGAGCAGTTCGAAATATCTTTCAAGGTGAGTTAAAGCATCTGGGTTGATCCAGCTACGCAATTCGCAAATAATACATCAATTCTCACAGACCTTAGAAAGACTGTTTCCGGTTGTTGGCCTTTCAGACCAAAATAGTCAAACAGAGCACAAGAAGACCCATTAAAATGGATCCCTAGGCACCCCCTCCAAAACCACATCCAATAGCTCCTGATCCATTGCCAACTGCTAACTCTAACTATACCAGATTCCTTTTCTCACACTTAATGTGAAGGGCTCTGTCTGTCTGTCTAGACAATCTTTTCTCATTCTTTTCAACAATAAAGCCCGAATGAGATTGGACGGCAGAGGTTATTTTCTTCACTGTGTTACTAAGCGAAGCCTCAAAGCCAAAAGCACACCAGTCAGCCAAAATAAGGCGGTGAAGATAGCGGAGCAGTGAGTCTGTGCGTGTGTGTTTTTGTGTTTAGACTGGCTAGACTGCTGAAACTAATTAGATTGTGTGATCCGGTGATTGGCTGTGGCTCTGAAGTGATTCGGTTTTGATTAGCGGGGCCAAAACTGGCGCCGATGGATGTGAGGAAGTGTTCTATTTATCAGTTCTGACATACCTGCCACCCCACTCTTTTTCATTAGACTCTCACTTGTGCTGGCACTGAACTTTGTTATTGGAACACCATCCTCTGCGCCTCTCTAGTAACTATGGCAACCCCAAAAATAGTTTAGAGTCTAAAACGTCTGTTTGACAGGATTTTTTATTGTTATTTCTTTTTATGCGTGATATTTGCCTGTTACTATTTGTCGTGAAGTTGTACCGTTCACATTTGACCTTGAAATATGGCCGTAAAATACTCTATTTGAAAACTTTGGTACTGTAACACTGTGTCTCCATTCAGATTCCAACATGCAACTACAAACTGAAATAAAAGCCGTGGCTGATTAGGCCTGGCGTCGTCCCACTGATTGGTTGCCTGCCACACTCCATCCAAGTTTCATCCATCTGTTCGATGTAGGCAGCTTTCTAAATGCAATTCAAGTCATCTTAATATCTAAAGTCCTGCCATGGCTGCCTCCCTTCATGCTTTATGATAAAAGAGGCTGTGAAAAAAAATGTGAAAATGATTTCTAAAACTTCATTTGTTACATGGCTTCCTCGTTTATCCTCAAATGAGGGATCGGCAGGGGCTTTTTCTCGCTCGCTTTGTAGCGCTGATGTTTCGAGCGATTCTCTCCCCATAACGATGGGGTCTGTGAAGTTAGCTTGACCGCTAACCCGCCGCCTGGCAGGAGAGATAGGTCTGTGCGGTTTGATATCTGCAGACAGCTCTCTCGAGCCCAGCGGGTGACCGAGGAAGAGAGAAACCATCAGACTCAACTTGTCCAAGTAAAATCCCCTTCCCCCCGCCTTCTCACCTCCCTCTGTGTGTCAGTGGCCCTGGCCGAGTCCACACTCCAGCATGCCTGAGCCAATACTCGATACGGACAGGCACATCAAAGCCTTGGCCTTAGTAGAACGGAAAGAGAGAGATGGGAAGGAAAGCATATTGAACGCACTGCTTTCTTTCTTTATCTCTCGCTTCTTTTGGTTTAAAGAGGAAAAGTAGAGGCACAGGCGTGAGGCAGTAGAAAAACTCTAGTTCTTTCCTTCAGCGGATGCCAGTCGATCTGTAATTGGAGCCCACGGCGAGGACATTGCTTGTTGCTGGTATGATGTGGAAGAGTAGCAATATTTCTAGCTAGTCTGTCCACATATTCCCACCGAGACCTTCTCAGACTGAATGTGCAGGAGCTCGCAAGGATGTGATGCATGAGGCTTTTTGAGCTTTTTCAACTGTCTGAGAAAATGAAGCATGGAGACAACTCCGTATGTACTACGATGTAGTATAAATGTTTGAGAGTGTGTGTGCGTATGTGGTTTTAGGTATGGATGTGCGGAGGCAGTATGTATGATGTGCCTTGTTCGAGGGTGGGCCACATCTACAGGAAGTACGTCCCCTACAAGGTGCCTTCAGGGACCAGCCTGGCAAGAGTGAGTAGAACTTCCACTATACTTCCAAATGAGAAAGGATAGAGTGTTTCTCTACAGTGGCCCAATTCTGCTAGTTTATAGTGCTCTAGATTCACAATGTTCCTGAGATCTTATTCATATTTTTGTACGCATGATAAGTAAAAAGTACAGAGAGTACGGGTAAAACTCAGTTCTTGACAATGTGCATATGGACCTATATATACACCCTTTACAGTTTTCTATATTTCTGCATAAATGTGACCCAAAACATCAAGTACTCAAAGTAGACTAAGAGAACCCAAAAAATATGCAAAAATATTTCTTTGTCGTTTTTTTATTGAAAAAATCTATCCATTGTTATTTATCTGTAAGTGGCAGAAGAATGTGAATCTTTGATTTCGGTATTTGGTGTGGCCCTATTTTGCAGCAATAACTGCAGCCAAATGTTTCTTTATAACTGCTGATCAGTCAATGATGTCTGTGGGTTTCCTTCTATGGTGTGGACTTTGACTTGGCCATTCAAAAACGTTTTTTTTACACTTGATGTCATTGCCTTGCATGACCCATTTTCTCTTGATACTCATGGACAGATGAACTGTCATTTTCCTGGTATAATTCAGATTTGATTGTTCCAACAATGATAACACGTCATCCTTGCCCAGATACAACAAAACAGGTCCAAACCATGATACCACCATGTTTCATAGATAAGATATGTGTTCTTTTTTCCAAACATAACAATTCTCATTTAAAGCAAACAGTTCTATTTTGGATTCATCTGTCCACAATACCTTTCTCTACTAGCCCTCTGGCTTACCCACATGATCTTAGCAAACTGCAGAAGGGCAACTATTTTTTTTTGTTGTTGTTGTTGATGTTTTGGAAAGCAGTAGCTTTCTTTTTACAACTCTGCCATACACACACATAGATTTGTAAAAATTTTCCAGCCTAATGAGCAGCAACAACTCTTTTTCCTAAGGAGGTCCTAAGACATCTCCTTTGTTTGTGCCATGATTCACTTCCACAAACATGATCAGACTTTGAAAGGTTCTTTAAATAAAACAGGGCAGGCACAGACACCTAACAGTCATTCCACTAAATGAAACAGACTACTTTCACCTTCAAATTAACAGCTAATCCTAGAGATACACATACTATTGCAATGCACAGATATGTAATACTGTTCAAATGAAAATCATATATTTCCCTTTAATTCGTCTCACAGAACCTGAAGCGGGTCGCAGAGACATGGATGGATGAGTACACAGAGTATATCTATCAGCGCCGGCCTGAGTACCGCCACCTCTCCACCGGTGACCTGACCACTCAAAAAGAGCTCCGCAAACACCTCAAATGTAAAGACTTCAAATGGTATATGAACACTGTGGCCTGGGACCTGCCCAAATATTACCCACCTGTGGAGCCACTGCCAGCCGCCTGGGGAGAGGTGGGTGATCAAAGACCCTGTTAAAAATGTGCACATGCCTGTAATGAGCAAAATGCAGAATTTAAAAACTGGCTTTCATTCAACCTATTCATGATTTAAGATCTAAATAGCTACATAAAGATGCTTAAACGGAACTTGAAAGGGAATGAATGTAAGTGGCTGTGAATTTGCAAGAAATCAGTACACTTACACGACACAGCAATATGAATAAAATGCATTATTGTGTATACAGTAACAGTGGTGTATGATGGATGGATGGATAGATGGATGGATAGATAGAGCAATAAATCTTCTGGTCAGATCTGTACAGTTTTGACACTCTGGTGCCTTTTTTGTTCTACCTCGTTTCTCTTTGTTCATCCATTAGTGGGTGCATAACTTTCCCCCGCTTGCTTGGTTTGAGATACGCACTAAAAACGACACAGTCGTGAATACATCATGCCAGTACAGGTATAGGCGCGCGCATGTGTGTGTGCGCATATGACATAAAGTTTATGTGGAAATGTTCATTGATTTATGAGAAGCACTGCCTGGTGAGATATAACATATTTTTCACCAAAGACAAGCAGGCAGCCGATCCTCACCTAAACCCGCGCCGTCTAATATACAGCGACATCACATCGTAACCATTGTTTGCATCACTGCTTCCTAATCCATAAATAAACAGAAGATGCGTAATACATTTATTCCTCAAGCTGATACAGGAAAACAGGCTATTCAGGTCATTCATTATCATCCGGGCTTCCTGTGCCAGAACAGCGGTTCTCTGGAACATGTTTGGAGCCATTTCTCTCCATCTGCAATTCTGCCATGTCTGTTATAGTGGGGGGTATTTAATATGCATGGACTGATTCCCATCTTGTGCATTTTGATGGGCCTTTTTAATCACTGCTGAATGATGTACCTCACAGACATCATGCCTTAATGATTCCCCCCGGGGAACACCATCTCCTCTTTTTTTTTCAATCCCCTGCTGTGATGTGTCAGAAATGGCAAGTAATAATTTACAAATGTAATTAATTTCCCATCCGAATTAATTGGAGGACTGACGCTTACCGTAAAGCGTATTCACCCAACTGAACTGCACATACAGACTCGAGGTAGTAATGGAAACGGTTTGAAATGTTTCAGTGGAGGCGGTCCAAAAAAGTCCATTAAGCCAACAACATGCCGTCCGTTTCACTTATTGGCTCTCTCTGCATTAACGACGTAAATTGATAGTAAAAAGCAAAGGCTGTGTGCCGTGCGGATGTGGAACCTGCTCGGGGGAAATTTATGCATGGTAAATATCTCCTTTCCTGAGGCGAAATGATAGTAATTTGACTGTCAGGCTGATAGCTTCATACGCCACGCTCTCTAGCTGGTCTGCCCGCACAGCCACCTGTCACCCCGCCTGATGTATTGCACAATAAAAGAGCCTCATTGGACTTTCGAAGCCACCCCCACGGGCCGTGACAGATAGAGAGAGAGAGGAAGGGAGAGAGGTAGCTAAGGAATGAAGCAAGCACTTGTCGGCATTTTCAGCAAAGGACAGGGGTCACCGACTGCATGACCCCTAGCTGACAGGGCAGTGAAATGGGTAAGCAGGCTGTCAACCATATGCCACTCGCCCACCTGCACGCGTATATACTCTCTCTCTTTTCCACAGCTGTTTCATTGCATCTTCAATACACTCACGTAATTTAAATAATGCAATCAGCAGACTTTTCAGTCACTTATATGCTCATAGCCATTGCTGCCAAAGGCTGTTATAGCGTAAATGCAGTTGTTAGGTTTCCTGTGGCTTGAAAAGGAAGAAGAGAGGAGAGACCCATGCTGATTTGGTCTGATTCTGCTGCATTTACTTCTAAAGAGCTTGTGATTACATGCACTCTTGTAGTGCAACCTCCTATGCTTTAATTTATATTCTTGTTTTATTTCGTGGTATAAATATTATAAATCAAAATTTATTTCCTTTGTGTACCCCAAAAAAGAAATGCTACACTGTGAACAGGTAGTAAGCACTGATGATTTGACTTGAGCAGCACTTAAAATGACTCGAGAGGAAATGTTCTTGCTGTTTCTTTCTAATCAGCACAACCTCCTGCTGAATTCTAGAAAAACTTTTAAAAATGACAAGAACAGAGGCTTTCGAAAAGCCACAACACTGGCTTTGAGCTTCTTAAAACATACTGGAACACATTTATAGCTGCTCTGACTTCACGGAAATGGGGTTGGATAGTAAATTGCTTGCATCCAGTAGTAAATTAGATTCTAATGCATGTCTTTGTTACCGTGTTGAAAAAGTCAAATAATTCATCCTGAAAACATCACTCGGCGGCAGGCGCAAGGCAGGTCCAAAAGAGAGCGCTAGGCTGCTAATAGACAAGAAAATGAATTAAACATGTTTTCTTTTTATAACCTCTGGAACAAAAATAAGCTTTTAAGAATAAACTGGCAAGGCAGAGCTTGGTGTGACCTTGCTTTTCGCTTTCATTTTGTTCCATTTGTCAGACTCGTCCTCGCTCGATTCTCCAATCCAGCTTATTTGAAAAGAAATCACAGCTCAAATCAGGTGCACCGTTTCCTTTCCAGTGAATAATAAGCAGTAAAGTGTTGACCTGAACTGTAATAAAGACCAAAGTAAGGGTTAGGACTTTTCATTCTGATGTCACGCATTGTCCTCACCCGCCTCAGAAAGCTTGTAGCGTCCGTCTGTTGTAGAAACCGGTTTGATTGCATTAGGTTTCAGCTGTGGCTTAAACTCATTCAAACATTTCGAGTGAATTTTAGTCTCTCTGACAGCGAGCAATAGCAAATGCATCAAGTCACCAACAAGAAAAATCAGCTTTAAGTCATGCATTCACAGAGCAGAACGCACAGAGCAGAACTTCATGTTGATTTGTGCTGCCTACTAACTGATTTCCAATTACTTTCAACAGTCATGCCTTGCCAAGAGCTCAAAAACCCTAAATCCCTCACCTCAATCGTTCAGGATTCATGAGCGTGAGAAAAACATATTTGAGGAAGCGGGCTCCAACAAACACTCTGTAATCTGTTTCCTCTTATGGCCTTGGTATGCAGTGCACAATTTTAGCAGTGGAAGCTTATGCATTGTGCATGCACTACACTGCACAGCATAATATGTTCCACCACAGTTCATCCTCTTTGTTAGGTCTCTTTCTGTGTGTGTGTGTGTGCGTGTGTATGTGAGTGTGTGCGTGTGTGACCTTGCCCCAAGCCCTGGTCCCCTCATGTCTCCCTAGTGAGGTGAATAAGTGAGCAGAATTGGCCCAGAACTGCTGCCCGCACTTCTGTGTCTGCTCAGGAGGCAGTGGCTCCAGCCGCTCATGCATTATTGAGCTGCACTCTGACAACAGTCGGTACACCTGAATGCCTTAAAGAAAATTAGGCGACCTGGACAGCCAATCAAAAGATGAAAAAAAGAGACCAGTATAAGGACAAGGGGCAGTGGAACTCTATGGAGTTCATGCAGTGGGGAAATTGCACACGTCTTTGTGAACAGGTGTATTTTGAATGAATCATTCATTAAATAGGCCGATTTAGCACTTGAACAGATTGGAGACCAGGGGTCGCATTGAAGCTCACGGCACAGTTGTGCAAGAAGTGAAACTTTTGGCTGTTTCCTTGAATCCACATCTGAGAGCATTTTAGAAGCAATCGTTATTGTCAGGAAGGTTTTTACTATTATGACTATTATTCATTTATTATTTATCAGGTTTTGTCGAAATTATAATAAAGACCAAATGTTGTAAACATGAGTAACCGGAATACAAAGGAGTCATTTTTGTTTCGTTGTTTTTAGCAAAAGCATATTGTGGGCATGAATCATATACAGATAAATCAGTATTTCTGACACATTTTAAAACATTATAAATGCATATATATTTTTGTTGTGGGCTGCTTAGTTAAAAATGCTGGCAGAGCAGAACATTCCTTATTGTCGAACCGTGTATAATTTATTCAGTACTGATAAATTATATAATAAACATACAATATTTAACAACTGAAAAAGTATTCGTTTTGTGTATTTCATGCTTATTAGAGTACTCTTCTCACATCGCCTATACTGTGAAATATTGTGTGTGGAGCGTTGTTTGTATGTGTGGAGTTTCTGGCTGTGTCCAAATCCACGTTTTCCATGATTGTTAAGATGCTACCTTATAACACGAGTATAGGCAGAGGGATAGCTCACTAGCTGAAATAGTGCTTTTGCGTGTTTTAAAGTGCAGATTTGTCCTACAAACGTTTTGATCTCCAATTCCTTGTTTTCCAACCTCGTTAGATACAATGACGATGCTAAGGCTAACCTTGTTATATCCTTCAACAAATCTATTTCTTTGTCCGTAGATCCGTAATGCGGCCTCTGGTCTGTGCATCGACTCCAAACATGGCTCCACGGGAACCGAGCTGCGTCTGGACACTTGTCTGAAAGAGGGTGCAGAGCGAACATGGGCACACGAGCAGGTATAAAGCTCCGAACTGATGATAGCGTGACATGAAGCTCATTCTGTGATAGTCTCCTTGAAATTGAGAGAATCGCTGTTCCCTGTGGTGGTTAGATTTTCACGTTTGGCTGGAGAGAGGACATCAGGCCCGGGGATCCCCTGCACACCAGAAAATTCTGCTTCGATGCTATTAGTCAGAATAGCCCCATCACCTTGTATGACTGCCATGGTATGAAAGGCAACCAGCACTGGAGCTACAGAAAGGTAATAGTCAAAAATGTGGGCTTATCAAAACTCTCTTTATTTTAAATTCTTTTAGCTTCCTCAAAACTTGCTTTTTCGTATAAATGTACATATACCTTTAAATATAAATAATTTTTGACGTTATGGGGATAAAATCTATTACAGTCTACATGAGTAATGTTTTACACCCAGGTGTTACGTTTTCATATAGCTTCATACATTTTCATATACCATCTCTAAGGAAAAGCTGCCCCTGTCTTCCTCCATATTCCCTCTCCACCTCTTCTTTAGGAGGTCAATAAAGTATATCTACAGCAACAGAGCAGCATACACCTTGTTACAGAAGCCCCTGTGGACTAACGCCTTGCGCTCTGGGCCCGTCACTGACGACGGAGCCTAATATTGAAGCTCAGTTTTTCTAGCCCTCTAGCAAGGCAGAACGAGCCTAAACAGATATTCTCTGTCACATAAGAGCGTTAAGGTGCCAAGCAAAGAAATCACTGTCATTGCAGGATAGGTCATTGACGGAGCTATAGAGAGAGAGGAAATATACAGTTGAAAGGAAGAGGTGGTACCTGGCAGTGGAGCTGCCTGAGGCGCAGAGAACAGTAAATCAACCCATGGGAGAGCGGCACAGAACTGGAGCCGAAAGCCCGAAGGCATGTCCCTCCTCTGCTCAGCCTGATCACTCCCTCAGGGACACATCCTCTATTTTTTCACCGGCTCTGTTTGGCATACTCAGTAGTTTCTAGCGCAAAAAATATACATGCCCTGTGTACCGTGGAGAACGCTTTCAAGTGGAAAGTTTCTTTGTCGTCTTCTACTTTTTGATAGGAGATTGACGTTGAAGCGTTCTTTCACTTTAATTTACCTTTCACCTTCCTCTACCTCCCACCCCTCTCATCCATCATTCATCAAATTCTCACATTTCCCCTCCATATTCAAACCATGAAATGAAGTCAGCTTTTCTGATTAGTGTATTCCGTGTTTGGTTCTTCAGTTCCACCCTGTAATCTGACTGAAGGCTAGTTGGAGATAAAGCAGGATTAGACCTCCAGCAGAGTCACAGTGACGGTGTTTCTTGTTTATTTATTTTTTTGTCTCTCTCTCTTTCCGTCCCGTCTTCTTTTTGCTCCAGGATAAGTCTTTGTACCACCTGGTGAGCAACGGTTGCATGGACTGTAGCCCCGGCGATAAGCGGATTTTCATGAACAAGTGCGACCCCGAGTCTGAAACACAACAGTGGATCTTCCAGAAAGTCAACGCTACCGTTCTGGACAAATTCAACAGCGGCGCCAGCTCATAGGACCTGGGGTTGTGGTCAAGCCAATCAGCTGGCTTCCACACATACACACACCTCCCACAATCCTTAGCGTGGGCCTGGATGTTCTTACTGTCTGGCTCTGGGTTCCTCTCAAGGTTCTGCCGCAGACTGAGCAAGTGCAGGATCTTGAAAGAGGGGACTGGAAACACAGAGAGACACGAGGCTGGTGGAAACGCATCCACAATGAGCACCTTGCTGGTCGAGGAGAATACAAACAGCCTGGACTCTCTAGCAGGGGTCTAATTTGAGCCCCCAGATGCTCCCTATACATTAAAAAAAAGTGCAGCTTTAGGACTTTGGAAGTGGAGTCCAGTGAAAGAATGTTCTGTATCAGTCCTTAAAGATTGCATGGGGGATTTGTACAAAACCAGAAAGTTTGCTCTATGATTTTTTTTTTTTTCTTTTTTTCTTTTTCTTTTCTTTTTTCGTAACACTATTTATTTTTCTCTGGGATTGTTTCGACTGTATATTTATTTGTATTTATTTGGTGCCTTTTCCAGATTTAAGTTATGTGTATTAACTCTGTTTTATCATCTCTTGTACCTGTTAGAGTCAAACTTGGGTCGAGGTGTTGGGTTGACCTAATTAAATGAGATCTTTGACTTTTTCAATGGAATCTATCTTGTTACAGAGTTTCTCGTCTATAAATAAAGCAGAAAATGAGTGGATGTGTGCCTCTTTGCCTGTGTGGTCTGTATTTGTCGTGCTCATAAAGGATCTCAAAAGTGGTGCTTTGGCTCCCTCTGGTGTTGGGCCATTTTTTGTGTTCGATATCATTCTTGCTTTTAAAACTATAATATGTTATTTCACAATAAATTCACTAAAACTGGAGTCACTCCTCCATTTGTAATATTCCACTACTTGATAACAAAATGTGGTGTGCATCGCTTTAGTTAATGGCTTTTCAGCGACACCAGCAATTAATATTATAAATGTCCTTGCTGCAAGGTAGAAATGTGTCATTTAGGACATTCGGGACAATTTAATATAGGTTTTGTTGCTTGTGTGGTGTTTGACAGCCTGTCTTACCCACTCAGTATGAATACAGACTAAATACATAGCAGATAGTTTTTAAATATTTAATTGGTACGTTTTAATCGAAACTGCTAAGTTGTCACAAGTGCTATTAAGTCATTTCATGGTTCAAACTAATGACATGTGGATATCATCAAATAACCAGTTCATTTAATAATTTAAAATACATGCATCATATTTGTTTATTTTTATAGGGTAATCATGATGAAACCACAATTACTTGCATAAAGACTAGAGCCAGCTACATAATGGTATTCGAAAGGAAAGGTGAACTGTGTTTTAGGGCAAGGTCGTTTTTCATGAATGTAAAGTAAGGGCAAGTTGTGAAATGTTTTAGAAGTTTTATACAGAGTATTAATTAACATCACTGTTGGCTGTTTAAAATATTGGATAATTAAAATGATTGTAGTGAATGTTTCATTTATTTAATATCTGCTGACTGACAAAGCATCTTACTGGCTTGCTGGATCGAGTTCTGATATCAGGAGTAAGTGAAAACTTTTTGAAAATACATGCTCAAAAAAAGTCAAAAAATACATGGTCGCTATCTCTATCCTGAAAATCTAGTCTGTAAATCAGAGGTGCGTGCTTCCGTTCTTAAACACTAGGGGGCGCTTATCTCCTACAAATGTATTATCTTTCTGCGAGTGCTTTATCACTGATACAATCAAGTTTAACGTTACAAGCCGAGTGAAATATATCATAAACATATGCTCTTTGTATGTATATATATATTTCAGTGTTTTTCATTCTCATTTTCATTTATTTTGTTACATTGCGCGCTACGGATCTCGTGTTGTCGTGGCCGAGTGGTTAAGGCGATGGACTAGAAATCCATTGGGGTCTCCCCGCGCAGGTTCGAATCCTGCCGACAACGAACCTTTTATTTGCTTCTGACTGAGTTCGCTTCAGCGGCTTTAGTGCACTGCGCAAACTCCGAGCATGGGTCGCCGTACTTAACAACACGGTGCGCACATGGACGTCGAGCTTCCCGTCAAGACATTCTGGTGTGTTTTTAACTGAAAATGCATGTGTTGCATGAATTTATCTTATGGCTTACCATGCCATGAACTGTTACACAGTTCGAAAATGAATCTCGCTCACGTTACTTTTCTGAAGTTAATGAGGACATACACGTTTACATGAAACAACTTCATATAGGCCTACATAAATTACATTACAGTGACTACAGAATAATCAAACTTAAATGACATTTCATTTTCATTGCAATGTTTAATATTTGTGTTAGAAAAGCATGTTAATGCTCTTATGTTAACAAGGGTGCTGCTAGCAAACATTAACGTGCAATTTTTTTGTAAAAACTAACCAAAACCTATGTAGTGCACGCATACGTGTAGTGCACGTGCGCATTTGGAGAGTTTCTTTCCCTGTGTGATTCAGTTTATTGCATTAAGAAAGATATGGGGACGAAAATATATTAGTACATATATTATTTCGTATCGTTAAAATCACAGGAAGAGTGATTCTGTTTGCTTCGTGATTACAAACAAGAAGTTAATAGTAAGTTTTACGTCTTAGACAAAATTTTCCAAATTATTCCAAAAAGGCCCCGTGCTGTTTTGAGTCTCTGAGCACGATGACTATGTTTTTTTTTTTTAATAAATCAACAATTTAAATGATTCGGTTGAATTGCGATTAAACAGCGACTTGCTGCCACCTACTGGCAATTTTTAATTTCACATTTAAATAACTGCAAACCTGTAACCGCAGCTTAAAGCCCTCCATGTCCCTCTCATTGACATTAAACAGTGTATAAATACATCTAAATGCTTCAGATGCAGCTTCTGGAAAGATTTTCATTGATTCTGGTTTCATTTGTTTGGTAATTATTTGATCATTGTCTTATTATTCAAATTTACAGATTAAATGTGTAAAATGACTCAAAAGATGCACACTTTTGGGAAAAATGGCTTTATTAAAGGTAAAAATGTTCTTAGATCAATTGAAACGTATGTGAAAAGATTCATTCCTGTTCAGTGAACTGACCACACAGAATAAAGACTATCAAAAACCTCATCTGTCTATAGTCAGATATCACCACAGTATATATATACACACACTCAGCAGAATATTGTCTAATTATCTTTAGCTTAAGGTGTCATAGTGAATGTGGAAAACACCCTAAGAATCTAACAAAAAAGTAGGGCAACCAGACGTCCCGGTTTCAAGAGGTGTGTCTCAGGTTTCTATAACATGAAATAATAAGTAACTCGGCAGTTTTATGAGAGAGAATTGCTCTTAAGAAATTTCTTTGTTCACATGTAACTGTGTATTCGACATTAGGAATGACAGGCCATATCATTATTTTAAGCATGCATGATCATAACCAGGCTGTGCTTCAAAATGCCAACAGAAGAAAGAGTATCAAGAGACAAAAAATTTAAAATAGGGAATTAAAAACAAAACAAAACTGCATTTAAACTCAAACAAGGCTGTTCCTGCCCTGCTCACAAGTTTAAAATCTGCACAAAAATATGGTTTTCATGTCATTGTTTTTCAGGCAGTAACAGGTTTTCTACACGACACAGTGGAGGAGCCTCTATCAGTCTCTGATCTGTGTGCTTTTACCTTCAGTGGGGTAATAGATCTTCAGGCTGTGCAGGGCATGAAACGTCGGTGGAGTATGTGGATATGTTGCAGGGGCATCCCTCTCGTCTGAGGACCTTGTCTGAGCGGTAATGACTGGATCGTTCAACATGACAACACTGTAGATCTCAACAACCAACTGATGAAGGACTTTTTCCAGGAGAATAAGGTTGCTTTCGGACCATCCTGCGTTCTCACCTGATCTTTTTTGGCTCTACAACTTGAATTTTTTTGCCCCATCACTGTCAGGATCTTTTAGGAATTGTTCAATTTGAGAGCACTTACTTGTGTGCCTCAACAATCCCACCACACTCAAAAGACAGAAAAACTCTTTGTCTTTGCCATCAGGAAATTATGGCAATGTTACTGCCTGAAGAACAATGACATGAAAGCCTTTTAAGGCTTAAACTTTTGATAAGCCGATCAACTGCCTGTTTGAGTATAAAATGCAGTTTTCCATAAATTGTCTATTTTCTAGTTTGTCTCTTGGTCCTGCTTCTTCTATGAACATTTTGAAGCAGTACTTGTATCCTGGTTGCGATCCACCAGCGTGAAATATGAATACTTGTTATGTTTCCCCTCGTCTTAAGATTTTGTTGAGGATTGTATTTCTCTAGTTTAATGCTAATTCATTCAAGCTAATCTGGCGCCATCTTGTGACTGAAAACGCTTACTTCGACTAGCCATTGTTATAAAACATGGCTTCAACTCAACTTTCAAAAGCCACCACGGTCACCAAAGTACTGTACAAGGAGAGACTAAAAGCAACCCAAGTACATGATTTACAACACATTAAACCTAAGGAGAAGAAATGTTCTTTTACATCCTCTGAGATTGGATAGGAGATGTTTTTAAGAACAGCAGATGCTCATTCCATAATCTAAAAGCTGCCACGGGGTGGAAAAAAAAACATCTACATTTCAAGCACAACGGAGGAACCATCAGACACAGCTGATCCTAGGAGAGAAGAGATCTCAAAGGTAAACTAATTAAACCAGAAACATACTCTGGTGCCAAGCCACAGAGAAATTTGAAAACAATACTTTATGCTGGATTCTGTATCGAATGGGTAACCAATGAAAGCAATACAGAAGTAATATGGTCTCTTTTTTTGGTACCAGTTAAAAGCCTAGAGTTCTGAACCAGCTGCAGACGAGAAGTTGAGGCTTGGCTCATGCCCGGATACAAAGCATTGCAACAACCCAAACGAGAAGACAAAGACACGAACAGCCTTTAAACTTTTTAAAAGCAGCATTTAATTGGCAATTGATTTAAAGTTTTTTTCCACATGAAGCAATAGCAGATTGTCTTTTTAAGCAGTCAGCTTGAAAACATTTACATGTTTAAAGACAGACGTTAGACGCACTTTAAATATAGAACATAACAAAGTGACACCTGGGGAACCCAGCTGGGGGCAAATCAAACAATCAAGGGCAGAAACTGGGTCACAAGAGGGCGGGACACGGGGCAAACTGTCACAGTATTATTCTTTCCTTCACATTTTGGGCACAATACGTTAAATGCAGTCGATTGTACCCTATATAGTCTCGTTTTCCGTATACTTTTATTTTTGGGCTCATAATAAAGTCATCTAATAGTACGCGAGAGAGTCAGTGGTAATATCGATGCTATTGGTAAGTGTTAGAAGAGCCCAGATTAGCCGGACACTTAGCCTGCTCCAGACCACGTTAGTTTTGAAGCATAAGTTGATACAGTTGGCTTGAACTATGGTAAATTTGCTTTATGAAACCATATCAAGTGAAAATACGTCTAAATTGGATACGCCTGGCTTATTCGATCAACTTGTTTTATTATACAGACCCCCGACTTAAAACTATGGAAAATATTATTACTAACTAAATGATAATTAAAATAATAATTTCAAACTAGAATGAAAACTCTTCAATATTAGACATTATTTAATATTAATCAATATTAAGAGCCATATTAAGAACAGATAGCACACTTGGATCAAATAAAACCATCACGTAGAACTGAATGCTTTGCGTCAGCTGCGCCAAACAGATACGTCTTCTATGTATATTTAGATTTTGATTTGAATGAAAACAGCACATCTTTTCATTGCAGCTGACACAGAAAAGCGTACGCTATTTGCATTCAGCTGATACTCTCTAAAATTATCCTATAGTGCTGAAACGTTGAATAAACTCATTATTTTTGTTCTCTTTAAATGGTTGAATCGCTGATGGCATGGTCTCCCGGTTTTCATTTAAAATATCTTAAATTTTGTTCCAAAGACAAGCTAAGGTTTTACAGGTTTGGAACAACATGTAGTAAGCCTTTAAGGCAGCCAGTATAACAGTTATTTATTTGCAGAACTGTAATTTGTGTTTTGCTTGTATTCGATTCTGTTTACAGTTTTATTAAATCGGTAGAAGATGTACTAAAAAAAGAGGAAGAGTTTTTGGTCACACTTGAATAGGCTGAAAGTGACATGGGAAAGAACAACTTTGGATGTACAATCTGCAAATCAAAAATGATTAGGTAGTATTCGATAATGTCTAAATAATATAAAAATGCTACATTTAATAAAAGCAAGAGTGTAAAACACAGTTACAGCATGATGTTACAAATATGGTTTTATTTTCTTTGCCTTTTTTTAAATGTAAAGTATACTTTATGTATATGATTGTGTTTACATATACAATATTGCAAAAAACATTATGCACAAAATCAGTCATAACAAGAAAGAAAATTACAATATACCATAAACAACCTAACATTTATTACTATTATTATTTATCTCAGCAGATAATACCCGGTTTCATGTATTGGATTTTTATACTCTATTTTTAACACTTTTAAAATAATATTATTTTATGTTTTGAATAAATAAACATCACATAATTTAGAGCTTATTGTTGTCTAATGCCGGGAAATCAATCTGGGTGTAATTTACAAATTGTAATGATTCCAAATTACGTGATATAAACTGTAGTTAGTAGCATTGTGTAAAATTTGTGCACAATAATATGTTTGAAAGACAAGCACCTTCCAATTTATAATTCCAATATATAACGTCCGAGTTATTCAAATAAAAATATATGTGTTCATCGGCTGATGCAAAGTTGAAACACTCCCTAATCCTAAAATGATTTTTGTAAATCCAGTGGTCAAATGATGTGTAGTTACCTGACTAATGACTGATCCACATAATGAATGTCCACAGAACTGTTGATAGCCAATAACTATATTTCAGGAATTAGGGGTAACAATTAATTATGAATAAATTATTACTATTGAATAAATAATATGCAATGATGCAATTTTGGAGTGTGATTAGGTAATCCAGATAGCATGTAGTTACTACCCAGCTCAGGCTATAACCTATACCAGAGGGTTACCAGGTATCTAAGGTCACCCAGAACAACTAATCGGCGACCCTTGTTTATCTCTGTCTCTTCGAGAACGAGAGAGAATGCATGCGTGGCGCAAACTCGAACAAAGCCTTGTAATAGTTGTGCATAGACGCCTATCCAGCAACATTTGTGGAAGTCTTCGCTGCACGTCACCGCCCCGCACACCTCGAAGGGCCTTTTATTTCTTATCAATCATGCCGCATGTCCGTGTGTTCAATCACACATCCGTGTGTGTTCAGAGAGCTGCGTGGCGCGCGCACGCACGCACGCGACTGCTGGCTTTTTTTTGTATCGCTGTCTTTTCGTTACTGAATCATAAAGAGGACAGTGGGGGTTTAATTGAATAAAGGAGCAAGGAGAGCGAGAGAGAGAGAGAGAGAAAGAAGGAAACAGGGAGTGAGAGGGAGGGACTCGATGTGGCCATACAGGCTGCGGAGAGTTTATTTATTTGCGCTGGCTCCTCTTTTTCTTTCTTTCTTATTATTTGTCAACTGATTTTCCAAAATGAGGTTAAAAGTTGGATTCATCCTTCGAAGTTTACTGGTCATCGGCACGTTTTTGGGGCTGGTTTTGCTTTGGTCTTCGCTAACACCGAAGGCGGTCGACGATAACCCGTTTGCTGGCGTGCTGGTAAAGTATCCCTTTAATTTTCCTCGAGTTATCTTTACACGCGAGTGTTTTTTCGTTGCGCTGTTATTTTCACCGTGCGTTAGTATTCAGCAGGCTCGGCTAGCATGATGATTAGCATGCTAACTGCTGCGGTTGTCATGGAGATGAGCAGCGAGAACTGACCGATGAATTGTAACAGACACAGGCGTTTGTATACGTACCCCGCGATGTAACTAAATATACGTTTCCATTCAGAGGAAACCAAAAGACGCGGGTACGACCGTAAGCCGCTAGCACAGAGAGCTAAACGTCGCTCTCTACATCTTCACAAGTGTCAAATTCAGTCAAAACCCGGAAGGTCGTTATTGTGGTTACTGATTCTTCATTTCACACTAGCGCCGTTTATGCAAAAATCGCGTAAAAGTAAACAAGTAAAATGTGATTATTTCCGGTTATCTTTCTAGGTGGTGTGTTGTTTCAGTACTATGTGGACTAAAGGGGTCTTCGAGATTGAATAGAGGGGTCGATATGCATGCCGACTGAATTAAAGGCCGAATATCAGCTCGACATAAACGTTTATAGCCTAAAGCGACACACACACACACACACACTACTCTCCTTCCCGAAACTGTATGGAAATGCAGGCGTGAGCACACTGACACGTGGCACACTTGACAGCTTTCAGTCAATGGCTGTAACAGCTGTCTGGTTTACCTTGACTTGTCATTCTGGCATTGTAGTTAACGTTGGATTTATTTGCACATTACTTTCGAACAGCGTATATAATTTGTACGGAGTGTCTTCTTTGTTTACTCTATTCCCTTTAGATTATGTTTTGCTTAATAGGTCCTTATGTAAATGTTTGTTTGAAATCAAATGTATATGGATCATTGCATATGGCCTTTTAGCCCTGTAACGCCGTCTGAAATCTTGTCAGAATCTATATTTTGTGAATAAATGTTTGTTGAACCTTTGTACAACATTTAAAAGCAAGATATGCACATGTTTCTTATTTAGTATTGTTTGATACATCAGACCGATGAAGTAGGATATTGTAAAAATACTCGAGGGGGGTCATTTTTGAGGCCCGACTGAGCAAAAATATGCATATTGTTGCAGTTGCATTATATGGTCAACATTCATGATATTCTGCTTTTAATGTAATGCGATGAAATCTCTACAATATAGCAGATATCTTACGTAGATAGTTGATATGCATGCACATTTTATCTGTATTGCCCAATAATGCAGTGAGGATTGAGAAATGGACAAATAATCATTGATTTAAAAACCTGATGTGGGATAATTGATCACATTTTAACATGATTTCTCAAAGTATAGATAACCAAGTAAATCAAAGTTGCTTCTGTTCTATAAATGTTCATTCAAGAATATTAATAACGTTATTCTTAACATAAAAAAGACATGTCTCACAACTTATAAATATGAAAAAACTATTTTCTAGAATTTTCTCACCGCCGCTTTGTCTCATTTATAGGCAGGACGAGATGCAGGTAAACTCTTGCAGCCCAACCTTCCTAGTAATGACATGGCTGACCAGTTCAAGCCAGTTGTTCCTTGGCCCCACGTTGAAGGAGTTGAGGTCGATCTGGAGTCCATCCGCCAGAAAAACGGTGACAAGCCAAACCCCGCTTTCAAAGCCCAGAACCAGCAGAACGTCATCCAGAAGCAATATATCACCTTCAAGCCTCACACCAACGTGTACAGTGAACCTGTGTTGAAGAAAGGAATTCTGGGCAACTTTGAGCCTAAGGAACCTGAACCTCAGGGGGTCCAGGGCGGACCGGGAGAGGGCAGTAAAGCATTCGTACTGGGACCGGAGTACAAAGATTCTGTTCAGGCCAGCATTAAGGAATTCGGTTTTAATATGGTAGCCAGCGACATGATCTCTCTGGATCGAACCGTCGGCGACTTACGGCACGAAGAGTGAGTATGAGCACGCAAGCCATTCTGATTTGTAAATGTATTTGGGTGTGTGTGAGGGGGGGAAAATGTGTGTGTGGGGTTTTGCACATTTTGCGTAATGTTTTTAAAGGCTTTTTCCTCCGATAGATATTACCCAGATGATATCTTCTTATTTTAGCATGCGTTGACTACAGTTTTCATTAATAAAAAATATTTACCCAAGTTTTTTTTAAGATGCCCAGGCTACACACACTATAGACAGTCAGGTCTAGCTTGTTGGTTTTCCAAGTTATTTTTCTGATCACACCCAGAAAGATGAAAACGATACAGACACACCTTTTTTAAACAAGTTATTTCACAGACATTGTAGATGACGAACAACCTGCTTCTATAGCCACGTCATTTCTCTCTCTCTCTTTTTTAAGTTCCCACTAACAAAAAAATACCTATTATTTTATCACTGTAGCATCATAATATTCATGACGTAACACTATATAAAGAGGAAGTAGCTTGGCGAATATCTAAGTATCTTCTGATAGAAAAAGGGAACTGTGTCGCCGTATACACTTTTTTTCACTCAAGAGGACAGTCAGTACTCAAAAGATAATGTGCTGCACTCTGTTACTAATGTTCCAGACGTTAAATAGGATCGGCATTATGCCCATAATTCACCCACCAAAATGTTGTTTGGCCACGTCACAGCTGAATGATAAGCTGTAGTCGCTCTCATTAACTCCCCTCAAGCTGGAAAGCTGGATTATCTGCCTGAGACTGCTTTATACATTTATACAGCTTCAGAAGGGACTGTAGAGGTTTTGAGAACAGGTCTAACTTCGTATCGGTCCCCTGTAGGTCGTCCAGTTTGGACACAAACTCGTTTTATCGTTTAAAATAGGACGTATTTTCTGACATAATTATAAAATGGTCGGTCCTCACGTTTGTTGTACAATTAATACAAGTTGAGTTGATAGTCAAAGAAACATGCTGCATCAGCAGTTTAATCATTACTGCAGTTATATGGCATTGTAGTCAGTGCCACTCCTTTTACAGAGAGCTTGAAAGGTGGGTTTTAAAGAGAGGGTTCACCTGGACAACACATGGTCATATTTTACTTACAGCATTCTTCAAAACGTCTTACACTATCATACAGGTTTGAGTAAACGATGACAGAATATTCTTTTTTTTCGTGAACTATACTTTTGTAATGAAAATTTTATTGAAATTGCCCGGCATACTTTCTTGAATTTATATAAATCCTGAATGTTCAAGCAAATAAATAAATAAATCAGGGTCATTCAGTTCAGCTCACCTCAGTCATGCTCATTCATTCAGCTGTGTTATCACTGCTATGTGTTTTGAATCAGTGCCAGGATGTCTTTGAAAAATGCACACGCATGCTTGCTACATCTCACTTCCTCGTGGGGAAATCAAAACCAAGCTGCATAGCGTCTGCGTCCAAGTCAGGGCTGAAACAATGTACACTGCTGTTCTTTGGTACAGGTAGGGTGTAAAGGTAAATTTGACTGGGAATAGAATAACTGAGTTTTGCTGGCATTGTCATTATTGATTTGTAAATGGCCTTTTCAAAATGATGACGTGTTAAATGTGCACTACCAGTCAAAAGTTTGGAAACGGTACGATTTTTTTCTATTTTTTAAAGATGTTTCTTATGTTCATCAAGGCTGCATTTATTTGATCATGTAAATGTTTTAAGTAGAAATCGGTACACTTTTATTATTTTTTCATTTGAGAAAGATGTTTCAAATTGATAAGAAATTATGGCAAAGATTTATATTGTTAGAAAATGTTTAATAAGTGCTGTTCTTTTGAACTTTTTAGTCTTCAAAGAATCCTGAGAACAAACAACGCGGTTACCCAATAAATATTTGCCTTCACAACTTTGTCAACATTGATCATGCTAATAATAAAACGGCACATTAGCATATTTCCATCAGTCTAAAGTGTCACATGGTTCTTCAGAAATCATTTGTTGCATCACAGAAATAAATAATATTTTAAACTGTATTTAAAATAGAAACCTATTATTTTAAATGGTAAAAATATATCACCGTATCACTTTTGTCTTCTATTTTTGATCAAATAAATTCTGCCTTGATGAACATAAGAAACATCTTTAAAAAAAACAGTCTTACTGTTACCAAATCTCTCTCAGATGTAGTTACGCTGATTTAGACCCTAACATGATTACATTAGGGCATTTGTATTGGTTGTAATTGTTGATGAGTGTGCACAGTGATACCAACTTTTGTCTGAAGATGTCAGTGTTTTCTCTGAAGTGAGGTTTTGCTACAGTTTATAATTTACTCATGCCTTCCTCATGAGACAAACACGCTAAAGCATGTTAACAGCTAACCATTTTGTTATTTTAAATATGATATCTTTATTTGTTGGCGCACACAGGTTTCTTGAGACAGTCACTTCAGCCTCATGAAAACGACATTGCTCATTTCAATTCAATTATTCTTCCATTTGTTTCATGCATTTAAAGCCCTCCAAATAAGCACACATATAACATGTTCTCACATATATAACATATTCTAGCCTTTAAAGAATACACATTGTAAGAATACACTGCTACCTTTTAAATGGACATCAAATTGAGGTTTTTTTATTATTATTTGAGTAAAATGAGGTCAGTACAGTTAACATTACCTGAACAAAGACTTCATCCGCCACAAGGATGTGGGATTATTTATAGTAACTCATTAACCGCTTAAGTATTTAAAACTCACGTTTGTAATTTATATTCTAGAACAAAACATGAAAGTCCGTGAAAGTGTTCATGTAATGCATATATATGGTATGCATATAACCCAATAGAAAATCTCTAGGGAGCACATGATGAATTAGCCCTCTGAGCTGGCCTACGAATTGACGTCACGAACGAACATTACCTCAGAGATTCAGTGCTAAAGTTAGCTAAAACATGTAACTAAATGGAATCCGTCTCTGTAGTTTCAAAGAACTATTAGTATTAGCATTTAATGGTGACAGCTTGTTCCTGATGTGTGCAGCACACCCTGATATCCACTGAGACTGAATGTCATGGGAGTGAGTTGCTCTTCCAGTTAAGTGGCTTTACTGTGCTATGTAAGACAAGTTAGGCCTTATGACTTGTAACATGGCACTTAAATCTGATGTTAAAAAGGTTAAACTGCCATATGAAATAAGTATTGCTTGCAGTATGTTTAATGGGTTTTGGTAAGGAAATGTAGTGTTTACTACATCTGATGAGCTTAATCAAGCCCTATGCTTAGGCTTGGCTCAGGCAGATCTATGTCCTATTTATCCATGTCATATCCTATATATATGAGCTGCTCAAACTTTTACTCTGAAACTTGAGTTTGCGCTGTTTTTACATAAACCCTTGTGCAAATAACCCACCTGGAGTCTACAAACAAAGCCGAAATAGGTTTCATTATTATGCTTTTTTTCTATGTACACTTCAATTTCATAGCCCAAGTAAGCATAAAATGTCATGTTTTTCCAAATACTTCTATATTTCTACTATAACTCTTTGAAGAAAAAAAAAATATTTGTGCAATTCAAACTCTAGTTTAAACAGCACCTCCAGTCCCACATAGAATTGTCAGTAATCTACTGAAATGAATAAAACAGGACAAAGAAACTTAAAGTTCGAGCTTAGAAAGAGATTGAGGAAGTGTGTTTGGACATTGCTCTCCCTTTATACAGAGGAAACGGTGTGCAAAGTTGCTGTTTCCTGTTTCACAAATTGCTTCCACAGGATGGAGGTGGATGAAGTGTGTAATGCGTGCTACTTTAATACTACATGTTGTACAAGCGGACACCATGAGATCAACTCCGCAACGACATTCACTTCCAAAATAGCATGCTTTATTAAATATTGTATATCTTTTTGTCTGCAGGTGTAAATACTGGCACTATGATGAAAACCTCCTCACGTCCAGCGTGATCATTGTCTTCCATAATGAGGGCTGGTCCACCCTGATGAGGACGGTGCACAGCGTCATCAAAAGAACCCCAAGGAAATACCTGGCTGAGATCGTCATGATTGATGACTTCAGTAACAAAGGTAGTGTAAAGAGAGTTTTCATTTCTTCATCAAACACTTTACAAGCATGTGTCTACTGTACTCTGTGCTTGGCACTTTTTTAAAGACGGCACACATTCTGCTTTCAAATCAGTACAGATATTTCCGTAACTAGAAGTAGTTGCTAAAGCCAAGTAAACAGGCAACAATCAAACACAATATCCTGTCGTCCTTATCAAAAACCATTAAGAAATCTGAATCTGAGAAAAGATTAAAATCTGTTTACCAGTTTGTAAGTGAACTGTTCATCATTGTTTGATTTCACATTAGAAAGTTTTTAGATTTGATTGTTTTTAGTGTGAATTCATCTGTAAATTAGATGCAAAGAAAATGAGAAAATCGTATGAAATGTAAGACCGATGTTTTCTTCCACATTGCAATGTACATCTAAGTGAAACGGATTATTTAGAAAAAAATGTAGGGCAAGAACTTGGTTCTATCCGTCAGTTGTTGATTGGATGGATGCAGATCCACTGAATATGAGCTTAGGGTTTGCTTGTAAGAAAGGGGTGGATTTAAAGCAAACAAAATAGTCAAAATCAGGCCGACACTGCCATAGAGAAGTCTGTTGTTTTACCGGAAGACTGAATATTGACATTTTTATTTAGAATTATAGGGTTTAAAAAAAGGAGAAAAAAAACACAGATCAGTTGGTCACAATAAAATAAAAAAACATGCATTTAGAACATTTAAAATTATAATTATTAATATTGATTTTATTGAATTACTAGCCTATACCTTAACGTCCATCAGCATATTCTTTCTTCTTGGTGTGTTCTGGCTGTTTTGTCTTTGAGCAGTTGCTGGTTTTCAGGTTTAGGAAAGTGAAGAATGTTTTAGTTTTTGAAACCCCTCTCTGGAGAGAGTATTCTGCACTCCTAAGTGAAAGAGACATATGGTTGCCTCAACCTGTAAACGGTATGCCTAAAGACTAATGCTGGGCACTTGTTCATTAATATGGGGCAAGCAGACTGTTACTGAATGGAGATCATTACTCTTTAAGAGATCGCTCACAGGGGAACTATGAATGAATGCAGCGCTGCAGACTTAGTCGATAAGAATCAATAAAGGGCGTATAGGCTCAGAATGTTTCATGCATTTATTTAGTAAGGTCAGATCTTTGTTGTTGCCTCACACAGTTTTGATTTGTTTTTAAAATGCAATCTTTAGGGCTGACTGTCTGCATTTTTTTGCAAGTGGTCAAATGAAATCCACTTGCTCTGGTATAATTAATGTCTTGTGTCTACACTGGTTGCTATAGTAATGATGTAGGTGTGAGCAGTATGCCAATAACATGTGTCAGACAGAAAGCTAGAAGTTGCGCCTCTGTATGTTATATCACTCATACCATTTTGCCATGGTGCTCATGAGGTACGTTAGACAATATAGGGAAAAAGTTTTTGTGATTTGTTTGTATGCGTTCTCTCATCAGTTCATCTTAAAGAGAGGCTTGAGGAGTACATAAAACAATGGAATGGGTTGGTCAAACTGTTCCGCAATGAGAAGAGAGAGGGTCTGATCCAGGCCAGGAGCATAGGAGCCCGCAAAGCCACTCTGGGACAGGTTTGGGCCTCATTATCAACATACGTTTAATGGATCTACATAGATGTGATTTGTTTGTGTCACACTGTGGTTCTGTCTTAGGTGCTGATCTACCTCGATGCTCATTGTGAAGTCGGGGTGAACTGGTATTCCCCATTGGTGGCCCCCATTTCAAAAGACCGGTATGATTTAAGCTCTAAGATGATTTGTCCCTGCTGAAAGAGAGGATTTTTTTTTTTTTTTTTTTTTGACTTGTGCTGGGTTCTAGAAGTGTACCTTTCCTGCTGATTTAATATTTCTAAACGTTTTAAACCATTGTTAAGAGAAACGGTCATGTGGCGTAGCCTAAGAAAAAAAGTTGAATATTTTCATTTCACTTTTGAATACAGGTGAGTGTGCACATCGAGCAATTTATATATAGTTGCACCACATGACATACCGTCTGAACTTTTGTATTGTAATAAAATGTCAAATAATTTGATACTTATCTACACTGCAGTGATCTCCTCTATGAAATAATCCTGTTTTGCTTTTTTTTTTTTTGTATTGGTTAGACCACGTGATTTTTCATTTTCTTTTTAAATCTTAACCTAAATGTATGTTGTGTTAATGTTGCAGAACGGTCTGCACAGTACCGTTGATAGATTACATAGACGGCAATGATTATACCATAGAGCCACAACAGGGTGGGGATGAGGATGGTCTGGCGCGAGGCGCCTGGGACTGGAGCCTCCTGTGGAAAAGGGTCCCTCTGAGCAGCAGGGAGAAGGCTAAGAGAAAGCATAAGACAGAGCCTTATCGGTAAACTTCCACCCTCGCATAAGCATGATCATTAAACCCATTCTGTCTCTCTCTTGTTTTGTCTCCCCCGTCCCCTTGTCTCTGTGTGTATGTATGTCCATGCTTGCTCGCATGGACATCCCTCTTGCCTCTCCTCCATCCTTTGTGGCCATGTTCAGAACGGTGTGCACAGTGCCTCTCATAGACTCTATTAACGGCAAGACTTTCACCATCGAGCCCCAGGGGGGCGGAGACGAGGATGGCTTTGCCAGAGGAGCATGGGACTGGAGCATGCTTTGGAAACGCGTGCCTCTGAATAGCAAGGAGAAGCAGAAGAGACTAACTAGAACTGAGCCCTATCGGTAATTTGGAGCCATAATCCTGAGCTGATTAGGGCTGACCACAATACACATAAGTGGAGAGATCTTACCTCTCACTTATAAAGAATGGTGGTGGTCTGCTTATCTCTGCTTCTTTAACAGCTTGGCGCCTATGACACTCATAAAAAAAAAAAACTTCCTGCAAAGTGCTAAAGCTGTATACTAACTGCTATGAAATGGTCATAACACAAGAAGTGATTTTAACAAAATACTTCATATATTATGACTCCACCGTGGTTGTTCTGGTAAAGTCGTTTCTGCTAGAAGTACTAAACTAACGACACGTAGACCTTCTTTCTGCTTCTCTTTGCATGCAATCTCCATTCTGTCATGTCTACAAACTTATCTCTTCTGTGGTAGTGACTTGGCGTAAGCATACCCAAGTAGGGGACCCATACGTGACATTTTTCCCTAACGCATCCTTGCCAGGATTTCTGTATTGCTTCGATTCAGAGTACCTCAAGAGCCTTTTGAAATCATAAGGAACCGATGTCATACACTGATTGGTCTGAACGCGAACAAAGCCAAAATCTAGATATTATAGACAATAAAGAAATCCTGGCCTGGCCAGGGGATCGCTAATGGCTCTTATGGTCACCCTATACCCAAGTGCATGTGCCTAGTCACCAAAAGGAAAATTGTGTATGCTGCTTGAATTTTTACTTAAACTTCTTTACAGAGTTGTTTTTTTTTGTCCACTTCACTGCAAACGTTTCCTTTGCTTTGTTTACGCCACAGGATTTATACATTTTTGGGCAGTTTTATTTTGGCTAAATTTTAAATCCAAATATTTTGTTACTGTACTGTATGCGTGTGAAATGTAAGGGGGAAACATTCCTGACAGGTAAATATGTGTCAGGTCTCCTGCGATGGCTGGAGGACTCTTCGCAATAGAGAGAGAGTTCTTCTTCGAGCTGGGCCTCTATGATCCAGGCCTTCAGATTTGGGGAGGAGAAAACTTTGAGATCTCCTACAAGGTAAATTTTCCTTTAAATTGTTAGTGCTCTCTCAGTTTAAAATTTGACTAGATCTTTCAAAGTGTGCATACGAGGGTTTCTATCATCCAGATTTCTTCCCGAAGACATGTTTTGTTTGCTTGCTTGCTTTTACTTTAATTTGTCTTATATTACACTGAAATCCCGACACTTGTCTCACTTGTCAATTCCGCTTAGTCTCCTTACATAGCTGTGCTCGTGCTCTTACCAAATGTCTCTACAAAGAGGATAATAAAAAGATATTCACTCAAATCAATACTCAATGTCCATATATTGAAGTAAAAATTAGTATGAATAAAAAATAAAAAAAAAACATTATCTACAGTGACAAGGTCTTTATCACAAAATAAACTTCAGGGCGTTTTATCCTCTGTTAATTGCACAAAGAAACGTATGTATCCCACTTCAACAGTTTGTGCGTGAACACTTTCTGAATCTCTGCCATGTGTGTGTCCCGTGTAGATATGGCAGTGTGGTGGGCAGCTTCTGTTCGTGCCATGTTCACGGGTGGGGCACATCTACCGTCTGCAGGGCTGGCAGGGAAACCCACCTCCTGCTCATGTAGGCTCGTCCCCCACACTTAAGGTCAGCTCAATTTCCCCTCTCTTTTTATTTTTATTTTTTTATATATTCTTTTAATGAAAATGCTTCTCTGAATCTGAACCCTAACCCCCACTCTCCTCTTTGGCTGTTTGCAGAACTATGTGCGGGTGGTGGAGGTGTGGTGGGATGAGTATAAAGACTATTTCTACGCAAGTCGACCTGAGACCCTCACGCTGGCCTATGGAGACATCAGCAGCTTGAAAAAGTTCAGAGAGGAACATCGCTGCAAGAGCTTTAAGTGGTTCATGGAGGAGATCGCTTATGACATCCCTCAACATTACCCACTGCCTCCAAAGAATGTGGAGTGGGGAGAGGTGCTTGTATAAATCCCACAGAGACACACGGTTGAAACTGCTTTAAAGATACTGCCATTTGTCATCATTCGGTCTTTGTCTTTTTCAAAAGATCCGTGGGTTTGAGACCAGCTACTGCATAGACAGCATGGGCCATACCAACGGCGGTAATGTCGAAATCGGGCCCTGTCATAGAATGGGTGGAAATCAGGTAAAGGAAAGCGATTTAGCAGCACTACTTTATTTTCACAGTTGGGATAGTAAGTTGTTTTCCCCTCTCTCGCTCTCGTTCGATTTTGTTTATGTCCTTCTCTAGCTCTTTAGAATTAATGAAGCGAACCAGCTCATGCAGTATGACCAGTGCCTGACGAAGGGGGGAGACGGGACTGCCGTCATCATAACACACTGCAACTTAAACGAGCACACGGAGTGGAGATATTTTAAGGTATGTCAGAAGAAAGTGTGTCAATAACTCAATAACACTGCAACGTTTACAACAAAAGAATAATTGTAATTACATAAAGTTTTGGAATAAAATTTTTTAGTCAAATCGTTCGCACAAATGAAGCTTTACAGCGCGTTTCAGTAGTCTAACAATAAATAACAATAAAATGCTTCTGTTAATCTTAGCTAAAGTATTACTATATGCAGAATTTCAAGTTAAAATATACACCATAGTTCAGACGTTTGTTGTAATTTATATAACATTTTTGAAAGAGCATTTTATTCTCAGCGAGGCTTTATTTATTTGTTGGAAAATGTATTAAAAACAACAATATTGTAAAATTGAACAAATTTGAATAGATTTATTTCTATGATGAGATGATGGAGAGCTCTTTTTCTTTCTTTCTTTTTCTTTTTCTAAAGCTGATATACATATATACATCTTGATTTCAGAAATTTTTTGTGAATGCAATGTTCAAAATAACAGCATTCATTTGAAAAAAAAAAAAAGTGTTTTTTTTATAATGCAAAAATCTTTACATTTATTTCAGTATTATTTCATTTAAAAGTTCTGAAAGCTACACTTTGTAACTTTTGGCACTCCAGCGGTTAATAAAGAAAACTGCTTGATTCTTGCGGAAGAACATTGTAGACTGGGAAATTTCTCTCCTTTTGTCATGTAGCTACTGTGCTTTTCTGGAGCGATTGTTGTCCTGACAGGTCTAAAGTCATCCTAATATTATATTACAGGCATACCGTAGTGATAAAGGATAAGACAAAAACATGGTTTGGAACATGGATTCATAATGTACTTGCTCATTATATACATCTGTATATTTTTAACAAGAAAGCTTAGCGTACCTTAATGAATTATGGTACGCTAAAAAGTATCTTAAACTAAAAACCTTTGAATAACAATGAACAGTGAACAATAGTATATGTACACTAGATTAAAACTTAGTAATAAATACGGTACAAATAGTTCTTTTGTTAGGTTGTTGGCAAGCTTTACTCTTGTACTTTGCTGTTACCTTTCTTGATTGACCTTTTTTTTCCCAATGTGTCTGATTTCTCATAGGATCTACATCGATTCACACATATACCTACGGGGAAATGCTTGGATCGCTCTGACGTCTTGCACAAAGTTTATATAGCCGACTGTGACAACAGCAAGAGCTCACAGAAGTGGGAGATGAACAACATTGTAGCCGTTTGAGAGCCAGTCTCAAATGTGCTTCAAGGATAAACACTGACTACAGCAACAGGTTTTACCAGTATACACGTGACTAATTAAGTTTTAGTCATCACCCGAATAACTCTGAACTCTGATCATAAACAAACTTTTTTCCTCCATTGAAGACAATGTTTACATCGGTTCATCCCCAGTGTCCATCGCATGGGTTTTTCTTTGGAATCTGTGGATTGGAGGGGTCTACCTAATAGAATGTTTTTTCCCTTTCACAGAATGTGCACAATGTGTGCTGAGATGAATTGATACCACTTTTGTTGCTGCTCCATTATCAAATACAGGTTGTCCATCAAGTACTGGGATGCATATATTTTTTTAACACTGGACCTTCATTATGTTTGAGATGACAACCTGCCACTTGAACGTCTTTGGCACAATGGCACATTTTTTGCCATATATTATGGGTAAAGAACGGGAGTGGAGAGAGAAAAGGAAAATGGGGATATAGGGTTAATGGAAAAAAAAAAAAAAAAAAAAAGTGATGCATTTATTTTTGTCTACTGCATTAAAACATTTGCTTGGTTGGGGGAATAGATATTTGTTTGTATGTGAAAATTAACGTTTGATTATAATACTATTGGCCAAAAATCATCTTGAGCAAAGTTATGTTTTATGGGCAAGAATGATTGCAGTGTATACATTTTTTGTTTGTTTTGTACAATGTAAATACGATTATTTCTAAATTAACATTTTGAAATACGATGGGCTTCCCAATGAAGGTGTAAATATCTAACTTATAAATGGTTGTTTTCAAGAAAATAAATGGAACATTTTTACCAGTCTGCTGCTGTATGAAAGTGCGGTTTCTAGCAGGTAAATATTTCAACCCTTTTTTTGCCTTTTAGAATTATTGTCGGCCCTTTCTATATATTGGCTTTTTTTTTGTTTTGTTTTTTAAAGGCATAAATTTAAAATTTAGCAATATTATTGTTAGATTGAGTATAATATGGACAGATGCAAAGTAGGCCATTTAAGCATTTAACATTACAGCCATGCCATTGTTAAGTACAGAGTTGTTCCAAAGAGTAGCATGGATTACATTTTAAGACGCTAAACAGATTATAATTAGGTCAATGTTATTTTTTTTGAGTTTCTGTAAAAGGACTACCTCCCTTTCAGAAAGTTTTTTTTTTTTCAAACTCCATTCTTAAAAAGTGGCTACTAAAATGGAAGTTATCCCAGTTAATTAGTAAAAACATACTCTGTGCTGTTTAGGTTAAGTAGACTGAAAAGCATCAGCTGTGCAGCAGTCTCCTGGACGCAGGTAAGCAGATGTCGTGTGTGTGATAAAAAGGGACACCTTATTGTGATGGTATAAAATATACCCAAC
Organism: Puntigrus tetrazona; assembly: GCF_018831695.1. Classification (NCBI taxonomy): domain Eukaryota; kingdom Metazoa; phylum Chordata; class Actinopteri; order Cypriniformes; family Cyprinidae; genus Puntigrus; species Puntigrus tetrazona. The sequence continues at coordinate 18,598,186 of NC_056699.1, forward strand.
CTGTACACAGGACCACTTATCACGTGGCCAAACCAGATATGAATCATTAATGTACTTAAAATGTAACTCTGGTTACAGAAGGGGTATTTTTCCAAGATCAAGTCAGCCACCTGAGAAAGCAGTAAGTTCCCTCTTCAACAAAGTCAACCAAATGGATAAAAATAACTGAACGCAAACTAAAAGGTTTTTATTTTTTTAAACACTAAAACTTGTTAAATACAGTTTGCCTAGTCTATTAATCATTATATTTCAATAATCTTACTCAACTAAGCAGCACTAGCTGCTAGGAACTTAAACGTGGTCTGACGATACAGAAATTCTGCAAAATTCTTTTAATAAGTCAAAATTGCACACAGTGAAAAGGGGTATTGGTCGTAATATACAAAAAAATTTAAAAAAAAAAAAAAATTCAGTCTACACAACTTTAAAGCTCGTTTTAAAAAATTGAGACACTACACAAATCCAAACTGTTACTTTTGTCTTAAAATGGCAGTAGAAATAATATCGAACAGGGAAAAGAAACCAAAGCAACCACAGCTATCAAGACAAAAAGCAGTGCTTAAAAAAAAAGCTGTTACATTTACAAAACAGCACATGACCTCAATATGTATTCGATTATACACATTTCTGTACATGTATTGAAAAAATTTAAATGCTAAAAAATGCATTCACATTGTTTTGCAAACAACTCAGCTCAAGTTTTCCTGATTAATCGTCATCATCATCATCATCATCCTCATCCTCTTCTTCTACATCTTCCTCTTCGTCATCATCATCGTCGTCATCGTCATCGTCAGCTTCTGCCTTCTTTCCTGCTGGCCGGCCAGGTCCACCCTTCTTGCCGCCATCTGCTTTTCCTCCTTTGGCGCGATATGCAGCAACATCCTGGTTGGAAATTACATGTCAATACGAGCTAAAAAGGCAAATAGTTATCGGAAGGGCCAAAAATTGTGCCGACCCTTACCTTTTCATACTTCTCCTTGAGCTTCATGGCCTTCTGCTCATAAGGAGACTTTTCCTTTGGTGAAAGCTTGGACCACATGTCCCCAAGCTTCTTTGCAATGTCACCAATAGAGATGCCAGGGTTGTCATTTTTCACCTTTGGGCGATGGTCAGAGCAGAAGACAAAGAAAGCGGATCTGATGGGGGGAAAAAAAATAAAAATTATACTCGAGTCAAAACATCAGAAATCTCCCGGGGCCATTTGAACACTACTCACGGTGGTCTCTTGGGAGCATTTGGATCCTTCTTCTTTTTCCCTCCCTTTGCACCTTTAGGAGGCACGTAGTTTTTCATCTCTCGGTCATAGCGAACCTTGTCGTTTTTGGCCATTTCCTCAAACTTGCCCTTCTCCTTTGAGGACATGGTCTGAAAAACATGAGACTATGATTAGGTTCTGCCAGGCGCAGTGTGTGGCTCTTTATCCTCCCGCCCTACATTTGCCTCAGTCACTTGAGTAACAGATGCATCGTGTAATTCTGCCCCACCCCCCCTAACAACAACAACCACCCCCCGGAAAAACATTGCAGCCCTTCTGTTCAACTCACCTTCCATCTTTCGGAGCACTTCTTGGAGAACTCTGCAAAGTTCACAGAGGTCCCTGGGTTTTTCTTTTTGTGTTCCTCCCGGCAGGTTTGCACGAAAAACGCGTAAGAGGACGTCTTTCCTCTGGGCTTATTAGGATCTTTACCCATGGCTGTGATATGCTAAAAGTGATAAAAACACCAAAAACATTTAAAAAAAAACCCATTAATAAGCAGCATGTATTGTTAGTAAAAACACCCGTTCGAGTTTCGCTTTGTACTCCGGTAAAGCAACAGAAATGGTCGCTCACTAAACGCTAGTTAATCCGATCAAGTTCCTGCTTCGTTTCCACCAGATCACTCAACTAGAACAATAAGCGTCCCTCCATTTTGTTTTCCCGCCTAAACTGCAGGAAATATGCTTTAGATTGTCTGTCGGGGGCTAATGGGTTCAGATTCTATGCGTTAAAACGAAAATAAACCCACAAAGTAGCAAGGCGTACTACTTCGGGGGACTTTTAGCTGCTTCGGGCTCAGTACACAGGCGCCGCGCTCCATTACGACCTCAAACTCCCAGCCAGTCATGGCTGCTTACGCTCTTAACTTCACAAAATCACTAAGCTGCTAAAACCCCGGGCGATCTAACGCTGACTGTTCACAGAATTAGCAAAGCTACAGCTAAGACGCAAACAAATTTTCCTCATAAACAACACCTTACTTATTTTAAACTAAAATTATAGTAACGTCTTAAGTTTCGTATAAAATGTTTAATTCGCTCAATAAATAATCACGACAGTGTACATCATCTTTCTTACACTCGCTCGACAAAAGCTCCATTAAAAAAAAAATAAAACAAAATTGCTAGATGAACCGAGACATGCTTACCTATAATCAGCCTCAACTGCTCGACAAAACGTACGTAGTCTTCTTGTAAACTGTTTTGTCGCTGTACTGCACGGCGCACAAACTTGATTAAATGCCCATAGACTCCACCCTCGGAGCTCTCATTTGATTGGTTGGGACACGTTCAAATTTGAATCGGCAACGTTCTAGGAGCGGTATTTAATTCTCATTGGCTGTCTGTGACCGCAGTCAAGTTTCTTTGTGAAAATTAGATCCAGATGACGACGCCACTGATCCCGTCAGCTATTGGTTAAACTGGGGATTTAAAATAATGAGCGGTAAGTCTTTGAATCAGGAAAATGCACCTCAGTTTTATTCTTTTTTTAAACCAATATCTGAATCAAATGTGAATAAGTTGGACACGCTGAGTGAAAGTGTTTGAGGGATGATCGAACAAAAGCGCGTTCAGGTTTTGCGGTAAAGTTTGTAGCGATTTAAACAGCGCCGCGCCATATGGACAAAAGCTGACTTCTGTGTTGCTGCTTGTTTGAAGACGGCATGCCTTGCACCTCACACCTCCTCATGCATTAAAGTATATGTTAAAACCATCCCACGGCTATATTTCGATTACTTTTAACCCACTTTTCCCGATGTGCAATTTTTTAGTATTTTCTCATTTCTAGTCAGGTATAGATTTTCGTATTAGTGTTCTTCGTGTTAAGATTTGTCGCTTAAATAAAAAAAACTGAAAACCTATATTTTTAAAGTCACCCCGTTTTCGTATTTTTGACGTGTTTCGCAGGTACTGCTGCTCTCTATAATATACACGTTTAGTGACGTTGTTGTTGCGTTGGTAAACATACATGATCACGTGATACTTTGACCCTTTGTGAGGGGAAAGGGCGTTTTTGTTCACTCTGAATATTATAAAATATTTAAAACAGTACAACAGAAAATAGTGCACTGCATAGTTCACAAACGCATTCTTAAAACCGGTGTATATCAACAAGCATTCATTTTAACCCTTAATATGTAAACAAAGTCCGTTGTTCATTATTATAGCACAATAAAAAGCAGAACCTGTAGATTGTTATTGTTAGCTGCCGTTGTCTCAGCAGACTTTGTGTCGGTTTTAATATCACAAACACGCACACATACGTGTAAATGTGCCAATGCAATTTGTAATAAATTAAGGACAGGCTAGTATATTTAGCTGAAGTCTCAGTATGGGCACTTGGGCAGTTTCAACCAGTTCCATGCAACGTGTGGCCATAAAGATTCATTGTAGAAAACACCCTCAGCTGTTCTGTTCAGACAACTGAAAGGCCAACGGGGGGATGGACAACTGGAACTGAAATGTGTTTGAAAAATAAGGGCAGTAGATGTATAGCGTTTAACAAAAAGATATATATATATAGTATATATATATGAACCAAAAATATATTTGTATGCAAACTTTCTAAATATAACTACATGTACACAAACATTTTATATCTTTTTACAAAGTCACGGATTATGGATGTAACCGTGATGGGGGACTAAATGAGGACATTAGCATGACACTGTTACCACCTACGTTTTAACATTTAAACAGTACCTGAATCACTTCTCTCCACCTTTTGCCATTGGATTTGAATAGGCTGAGACAATTGAAGTGTTAAAACAGTTAACCAAATGGCTCTGTAAGTACCCTGAGCACAAAAGGCGTGATTGAAAGGCTGATTCTAGTCTGAATTGTGGTCAAATAAGAGGACTGGTATGGCAAGTAAAGCATTAATTAAATTTGAAATTCATGCCAGTCCTCTCTCTCTCTCTCTGTGTATGTATGTATGTATGTATGTATGTATGTATATGTATATGTATATGTGTATATATGTATATATATTTGTGTGTGTGTGTGTATATATATATACACACACAGACACGAACACATGCATACATATTTGACTTTTGTATGTTATAGCTTTAAATATATGCATTCATTCATTTATTCTGTTAACTAATTATTTTTTAAAGTATATTGAGTATTGATGGCTGTGCTTCCATACCAAATGTCTAGCAACTAAAGCTGTTTGATTTCCTGTCTTTTTGTTGTGGACTGTTTTCGTGAATTTTGAAAATGTGTATTCGCACAAATCGTATAGAAAACATGCCTGTCCTTTTACATTTACACATAAAGCACATCCTGTTTGTATCTGTGGCGCGGTGCTGTTAGAATGCTCCAAGATCTGGCAAGAGCAGACATGCTGATACAAACCAAAACGATACTCTTATCGGAAATATGAAGAGTGCTATAATTAGTTTTGGTTGACTGTACGGCAAGCTCAGTAGCAGTGTCTCTCTGCAGGAACGTGTAGCATATATATGCTGTAATGAATCATGGGTCTCGTCATTTTCATTTAAAAAAATTAAGATTATGATTAAAAATAGTGCGTATATTTTGTTGAAGAAATTGTGGTTCGGTGTTGTGTAGAAAATACTGAGATATGTTTTCCTTTTTTTTCTATGAAAACTAAGTTTTAAGGCTTGATTAAACTGAAAACAAAGTTACAGCAACAAGACTACCTGTTTATTTTAATAGAATTAGCTTAATTTAGCTTTTTTTTTGGTGCTGATTGTTAGTTCTCAGCATGCTTTGCATATGGCTGGGTAAGAAGTAAATATTGTAATTAAGTGCTTCTATGGGTGTTTTTGTCATCTGTCTGTCTTTAATTTTCAGCTGTGTTTAACATTTTTAAAAGAGCTTGTTATGTTGAAGTTTGTCATTACCATTGTGCAGAAGAGTGGAGCTTAAGGATAACCGTTATGAGGCACGATTCTTTGTTCAATCAGCAATAACTTTTCTAATGCTAGCTAGTAAGTACATGAATGTTTTTTTTCCTGCTGGAGGAGTCTGGTCATATGCAGTCTTTTTCTTTTACAAAATAACTTTAATCAATAAATATAAATAGGCCTTCTTTAAAAGACTTTTGGAAAACAGTTTAAAATAAATTAGCTCCTTTCACTAATATTAAATTCAGGTAGATTCCATAAAAAAATCAACTACTTAAAAAAATATGTGTAATATTGTTAATATAACATTTCTGGGTTTTTTTGGTTTTTTTAATGGCAGTAACGCTTGAGCCGCATTAACATTAACAAAACCTGATTAATAGTGTAATTTAAAGTGCTCCAATAGACAAAACATTTAATGGTAACATTATTTACAAAAGTAAATATTTATTTTTGCTTAATTTTTAGCAATATATATATATATATATAATTTTTTTTTAATGTTAATAAATAAAAAAAAAAAAGAATTGTTTACTATAACTCTTGTGAAGAATAACTTGTTTGTTTGCTGGTGTTTATTGTATTTGTTGTTATAATGTTCATAATAACTGAAAAGCATCTTACGTACACTAATGAAACGAAAAACATTGATCAGCCTTGCTGAAATTCATTCATATGCATTACTGAAATGCCTCTTGCAAACAAGTGAAACGAAAAGATTAACCTTGCTGAAATTCATTCATTCACAAAACTAAAAAAAGAAACATCTTACAAACTAGTGAAAACATTCATCAATCTTAGTGAACTTTTAATTATACTGAAAAAGCCTCTGGCTCAGTTAAGCACAAACCCCTCCCCACAGCCAATTCTAAAAATGTAATCGTTGTACTTTGGCTGAATGCGTTGTAGCATCTAGCATTTAAAAAAGATAAGTGTGGTTGATAGGATGTTGCTATTTGGTTGCTAGGGTAAACGGAATGGTTTCTAGAGCCATTGCTAGGAGACTTAGGTGGTTGCTAGGGTGTTGCTGTGCGGTTGCTAGGGTACTCTGGGTGGATTTTGGGGCAGTTACTATAGTACCCAGGATAGTTGTGAGAGCTGTTGATAGGCAGTTGCTAGTTAATGGATCCATACTATGAAGTTTTATAGAGCTCTTAGCACAAATTAGCACTTTGCTAATCGCTGTTACCATGTAGCTATTCACTGCTAGCATGGCTAACAAGTTTGATGTCCTGTTTGCTAGCACGATTCAAAAGAAACAACTGATTCAAAGATATAGGTCTTGCTAAATGGTTGTTAGGGTACATTGTTCGGTTGCTAGAGAGCAGCTTGGCAGCTGACAGTGATGATGCACCAAAGACTGACTCTCAGGATAAATGATATAAACAAACCCACACGTATCACTGTCTATTTGGGATTAGGTTCCTTGGGTGATTACCCTAGCAACCACCCTAACTCCCTAAGCAATGGCCCTAGCAACCATTCTGGTTAACCTAGCAAACACCTAGACACACCCTAGCAACCGGAGGACAGGTTTTGAAACGGCAAGCACTACTCACATTTTCTTCAGAAAATGTACATATCTACTTATGCAAATGAGTGCGTAAATGAACGCATGAGTGAATTTCAGTAAGGCTGATAATTGTTTTTCATTTCACTAGTGTACACAAGAGGTTTTTCAATAACTATGGCCTATATGGTCCCTAATAATGCTGACATGCATTACTATACTATTTCTTTATTTATAGATTTGCATCTATCTATCTATCATTCTGTCTATATATCGCACTAAATTGCTTTGTATATTTTATTTTCCTATTACTGACTTCTATCAAACCATTTCTTCAGGATTCCTCAAGACTCAGGATTTCAGCTTCTCTCTCTCTCTGTCTCTCTCTCTGTCTCTCTCTCTGTCTCTCTCTCTCTCTCTCTCTGTCTCTCTCTATCTATCTCTCTCTGTCTCTCTCTATCTCTCTCTCTCTGTCTCTCCCTCTGTGTCTCTGTCTCTCTCTCTCTGTCTCTCTCTCTCTCTCTCTCTCTCTCTCTCTCTCTCTCTCTCTCTCTCTCTCTCTCTCTCTCTCTCTCTCTCTCTCTCTCTCTCTCTCTCTCTCTCTCTCCAAACGATTACTCACAACAGTATATCACTGCATTTTTGTATAAATATCGGTTTTCCGCACTGACTGTGAAAATGCAACAAAACAAGCAAAAAAAAAAAAAACCTCCTGTAGATCATGTGCATATTAATAGACGGTTCAAAATAGCTACAAAGACGCCTGTGTTCGCCGGCCGCCGCTGACAGGATCCGGTGTGTCTCTAAACTAAAGATTGGCGCCATCTTGCGGATTGACCGATATTCAGACGATAAGGGCGAGGGGGTTTTCATTAGTATTTTATTAAAGATCAAAATTTAACAGTAGAACAAAAAATACATTTAACAGCATTAAAAACGGATAGTAACAAATAATAAAGTATAGTCAAAAAAAAAAAAAAAAAGAAAAGGAGGGGGATAATACATTTCAAAGTGAAAAAAAAAAATTAAAAGTTGAGGCTTAACATGGCAATAAAAATAGTAAAATATTTTTTTAGACAACTGGATTAATGAGAGGTATTATTCAAATGATATAAAAACAAGAAAAGAGGTCCTGAATTTGAATATTTACATCCGTGGATGCGAAATTTATCAAGAAGCAAAATCAGATTCACCGCATTTCCTTTTAGACTGTTCATACTCAACAAAACCCAATACAACATTCTTCCTAAACTGAATACACACATTATGAATGTTTCTCCTAATGAAGATCAAAACACCTTGCCAAAATTTCTTCATAAATGAACAGTGCCAAAATAGATGAACGGCAGTTTCATCGGTCATCACAAAAAGAGCAGTTGGAGGAAATCTCACTTTGTGTGTAGATAAGTATGAGGAAGCATCCACACTGTTTTCCAGAAGATATTTTCCCCCACTGCATTATTCCAATACGCAGTCACAGCTGGCAGAGTAATAATATTCTGCTGCAATAATGAACAAATTATCCTATTATTATATTTGCAAGGGGAGGAAAAACATAATAAAAGTAAAGAAACCGGTTTCAAAGAACGGGTACCTCTCGGTAAAGCAATAACAGCTGATGGGATAGCACTCAAGATTATTTTGCAGAGATAGGACATTGAAAGTAATCTAAAAATTCTTCAGTTATTCAGAATAAAACATCTATGAGGTAGTGCTTCAATATTAGCAGCCAAGAGAACCTGTGCATGGAAAAAAAAAAAAAACCAAAAAGTATCATATGTGTTCATATGCAACAATGAAGACGAGGTCCTGAATATTAATAAGGCATTTCAACAGCCCTCCCTACCAGATCTCTAGCATACTGCGCTCTGGCGGTCAGTGAAGAGCACAGCAAACCGTTAGAGAGGACTCAACCAATGCGCTTTTTCATTAAGATTGCATTAACGTGTTCACACATACAAGACAAACACTAAGATAGCGAATTGGCACCCTATTACGGTTTGAAATAAGTGGTTTTTATTGTAGCCTCATGCAGAGCCAGCGGCCTTCGGTGTCACGTGATCCTTCAGAAATTTGAGAAAACACTGGTTTGCTTCTCAAGAAATATTTATTAGGCTATTAACAGTTGCGGAAGGCCATTTAATTTATGCAGAAATCACAAGCTACCACTTAAATGTTCGGTGTGCATGCTTTTATATAGCAAGTATGCATTAAATTGATCAAAAATGTCACGGTGATGTTTCAAAAAATTAATTTTATGTCATTTTTGTCACTTTAAAAACAAATGCGTCGATGAGCCCTCAAAAAATCCACAAAATACTAAAAGGTGATGTGTGTGTGTGTGTGTGTGTATTTGTGTTTGTGTTTGTGTGTGTGTGCAGCAAATCTCTGACGGGTCATAGTGATGGAATAGTGATGCTGAAAAATTATCTTAATTCTCAATAATTTACTAAACGATTTTACAAAATCGTAGGCTATATGACATTGCAGAAAATGAAATGTTATTCCTTTTCATGTTATGATTATTATTAGACTGTCTGATATTTGCGGATGCTGAAAAGAAGAGCCAAAAAAATAGCCAAATATGACAACATTCTTTTTTTTATTTTTCCGTATGGCTTTGGCATATAGCCTAACGCGTGCAGGTTTGGTTTACGAGGACATGAGACGAATGTTTAATGCCATGTAGCCTATTACAACGTGAAGATGTCCTCCTGCTTTTGATTCAACGTCTTTGTTGACCCTGGAGCGCCATCGTGATTAACCAATCAGATTTGAAGATCCAGATTATAGTTTTTGTGAAGTTTATTCTTCCAATCAGTGTCCTTCATCTATCGTTTCCTCTGATTTCAAGCGATTTCAAGCGATATCAGGACGCGCGTGTCCTCATAAACCAAATCGCTTGATATGCTGGGCCACATTTTGAAACTCCAGAAAGTACAGAAAGTTCAGGTTGAGGGGTAGGTTAGGGTAAGAGAAAAGAAAACGCCGGTTTTAAGTCAAGGAGAGTCGTTGTTTTGGGATTACTTTTACTTACGTTAGCTATATTTTCTTTATATCTTATTGAAAAAGTGTCCACCAAAAATAGACATGAGCCTAGTTCATAGGCTAACTTAAAGATGGTTTAAATGTTCGTCTTGTATATAGTAAAAATATCATACTGTAATCCGTAATTTATTCGTCTAGTATCACGCGGCATTTGTAGACCGAATATCTTTTTATTGCTTGATCCAGAGGGGCTACCAATGCGAGGATATCGTTATGTTGCTTTGTCTACTTAAATTTGATTCATTTCTAGGCTACTTATGGATGGTCCAAAGATCCCGTTGACTTAAGATACTTGTGTATTTTCTTGCCACTGCGCTTATGAAAACTCACTGGATTTAGTTTAGTTTCTTGTCGAGGCGACTGTAACACGCCACGGCCACAAGGTGGGGCGCACACACTTAATTTTCTATTTTCTTAAAACTCCGGACCATTAACAGCCATGGAGATTATGCGATTTTATTTATTTTGCGCAGGCAGTCATCGGGGGTTTAGAAATAGTCATCGATATGTTAGGCCTAAACACAAATATAATTAGTTATTTATATACTAAAAACACTTGTTTTACTACTGGAGGCCGTATTGCCTAATAGCTAAACACATTAAGTACAGACATGTCTTGTTACACCTTGTGCAGTTTTCAGCAGTATATTTTGAGACAGCTGTACGTTTATTTTTTTAAGGATGAGCTGCATACACAACAAAGGCTGCTTTAGGAGGTTACTTCCGTTTCCTCCATAAAGTGTTAAACAAGGAATAATTTCCTGGGGAACAGAAAAGCTATTTTTACCTCGTTATTCGTTATGGAAAGAAAATGTAGGGTGCAGTTCACTGCTAATGATTGTTTCAGTAGTGTCTGTTTGACAGCTCTAATCACCCGAGGGCTGAGATCAGTGTCAGAACAGCAATCCTTTCTAAAGCTCAATCACACAAAATCTAATTAGACCGCAGCTCTTTGAGAACTATCCCAATTCTAGCTCCATTTAAGTAGACAAATGCAGTTTTTATTTTTTAAATCTATCTATCTATCTATCTATCTATCTATCTATCTATCTATCTATCTATCTATCTATCTATCTATCTATCTATGCATTAATAGCTATCGTTCTTCTAGTTAATATTTTATTAATTTTTAACAATTTGCGCAAACCTGCCTGTCATCCAGCTTTTGAATAGTAGGCAATATCATATATTTTCCCAAAATATAGGTAGGCTGTAAATACCATCGTAGATACGAATCATCGAAGTGTATGGAAAGGAGAGTCACGCAGGACAATAATAAACTTTATTTGTTATATATTATACCTTTTCAAGCTGAACAAGGCAATTCAGAGTGCTTTACATTATCAGATTTGAATAAATGCACATCAACAGGGAAGACAACTTAAATTGGAAAAATAAAAACATCCAGCGAAATTACACCGAAACTTTATACAGCTGTAAGGATAAAGATATTTACATTTTATTATTCGGTTTAATGAATAAATAGCACTATAATGTAATGCAAATAATATTAAATAAGCTAATAAACAGTAATAAAAAACGTAATAATCATTTAAATAAGACTTCTTCGCCGGGGTCAGCCACAAGCGTTCGTCTTGGATACGACTCCAGTGACCCTGCAGGAGAAAATGAAGATCTGATTAAATCAGATGAGGGATGAACGGGCTATGTACAAGCAATACGTTCTTCTGCGCTGACAATCTCACAAACATTTGTGTAGAAATCGAATCTTTGAAGAAAAAAAAGAAAGATGTCATTTTAACCAGTAATGAACAGACAGCGCTATTCGGCCGTTCACCTTATTTTTACTGCGCTTTTATCGCAAATGCTATCACGACTTCACGGCATTTCCTTACATTTATTTCGAAGGCTATAGACTAATCCGATTCGGTCGGCATATTATCACGCAATCTTCACAGAAAACATTTGAACCGTTGTTGCAGTGTTAAATCCGCGCCATGGAGGAATCAAGGTGTTGCGTTTTCCTTTGACCGTGATCAAAACCATTCTGCGGCGAGCAATGAAAGCAGTGGGGTGTGGTGTATCACAGTGGCCCGGCCACCCGTGAGAGGTCCTAATACCAGCAGACCCGGGGACTTGCGTGCCCAATAAACATGGGGCCACTCGGTCCCGGATCAATCTGCCACCCACTTCCTAAATCAATGAGCAAAGCAACGACGGCAAACTCTTCAGTGCAGTGGGGTTCTGTTTACATCTCGCTCACCCGTAACAACAAAATCATTTCTTGAGCAAATTGTAAGAAACAATCGAGTGTGCCTCACCGCTACTGTTTTAACTTCTATAATGTCATATTATTCAACTTGTCTTACGCTTTCATAGCTCTATGAAAAACAATAATGTCTGGGCCGTTTGACTGTATGACATAAAACGTCTTACACAAGGACAAAGCTGAAGTAGATATCTTCTCCTGATCAGATCTCCATCTGAAGTCAGCCAGCTCGGTTCTCTGTCTTCAAAGTGTTACAAATCTTGGTGTCATTTTTAATTTCAATTTATGTTTTGACAAGCAGATTAGTGTTATTGTAAAAACGTTTATCAACGCGTTTATTACTTCAAAACTGGACTACTGTAATTCTTTATACCTAGGTTTGCTTAATTCAACTTGTAAAGCAGCCAGGCTACCGAGGGCCACCAAAAAATATCAACACATTTCTGCTCTACTTGCCTCTCTCCTCTGCTCCCGATCAAGTTCCGGATTGATTTTTTTAAAAAAATCATTTTGTTTTTAAAGCTTTACATGGACTTGCCCTCAGTGTGTCGATGTTTTATTGTCCGTCAAGATCGTTACGTTCATCCAATCGATATATTATTTCTGTTTCTTTCTCACGTTATAAAACTGAAAGTGACCGGGCTTTCAAGTGTGTTCGTTCTGTTTTTTAATTTTGTTCTTCGGTTATATCTTCTGTTGTTTGAAATGTTCTTTAATTAAACTTTTCTAAAAGTTTCTATGATGATATGAACGTTTGGATCAAGCTCGGGAAAAAACAGGAAAAAAAATATACACACATAGGCTACACATGAGATTACGTGCATACACATAAAAAGGGTTTTTGACCCCAGATTATTTTCGATACATTTTCTCTTTCTTTCGTTATTGTGAGAGACGTCCTTGACATTCTCTGTAAATCATGTATTGTTCACTAACGAAAATGAACTGGATTACATGGTTTATTAATGTCATTATAATTTTTAATATTCGCCCATTGTGTCACCTGCAGAACAAAAGCAAAATTGCACTTAATCAGATTTAAGTGTATTTAGTTTTTTTTTTTTTTTTTTTTTTTGAGACCGAAGCAGTTTCCAGTGTACAAAACAACAGCAGGTCAGAGAGAGATAAGCAAATAAAGAAACATAATATAACAATATAAATTACGTTTGCACAATAAAATGTAAATCATGTAAATTGCCTTATACAAAAATATAAAATGCTAATATTTGTAATATGTAGATGCAATGTATTATTGTGACTTTAACATCAATAGCCTACAATTTTTATTTCGCAAGGGATCACAGTTTTGATAACCGCAACAATTCACAGATATTAAAAAGTAATAAATACCTACATAAGTGAAAGACAATCAAATATTGTGATTGTAGTAGACTGTATGAGTTAAATTCAGAGGGAGAGTGTACCGGGGAATGGTCTAACGAGCTTTGCAGGCTGATGAATAGGGGATTGGCGAATGTCCCAAAAGCGCAGCTTCCCGAGATGAACTCCTCGTTACTGGCAGCAAGGTGGATGTCGTGCTTAATATCCTTCTGATCGTGAGCTTCAGCCACCGGGCCGCTGTCTCCATGTCTCCGCTGACCCCTGGAGCTTGCACCCCGAATCGAAAAAGTAAGGAAGTGTGTGTGATTTAAAAAATAGATCGCTCTGCACCGATTCACTCGTATGTGCTTCACTCGATATTTAGGTCAAAGAAGAAAAAAAAACTATTCGGTTCACACAAGAAACTTCGCGTAATGTAGGTTAGCATATATATATATATATATATATATATATATATATATATATATATATATATATATATATATATATATATATATATATATATATATATATATATATATATAAAAAACTGAAAAGCATTCCCGTGTCAATCCCAATTTATAGATATTATAGGAGCTCGTTTTTTTAACGCAAGCTGGAGGTTTGTCCTTTTTACGCTGAATTTTTTTAAAACCATACCGTGTTCGTCGGGCTCCTATAATAATAGAGAGGACTTAATTTTTCAGGCCGCTGTCTTTTCAACATAGTCATTAATCATTCACCAGTCACATGTCGTACTCTGGACATCTTCTGTTTAGGTCTGTGATACTAACCGGAGCAAACTTTGAATGTGAATGAGAACACAAGCTGAAAATGCGTATCCGATCTGATCGTGTCGGGAAGTCTTTGTTTCTAGAGGGCACACCTGATGTAAGAGAGAGTAACACAAATGAGATGGTAAATGTACAGAGAAAGAATGGTAGCTCAGAGGAGAACAGATAGCTGTCATCGCTGTGGTTTAACACAGTCAGCCACAGACTGCTCCAGAAACTCTCCATTACTGCCCATGATGGATGGGAGAGGAACCTATCCCCGGATGTACTGGCCTGAGGGGCCCCTGAGTGACAGGAGAACCCGGGCTTGCTATTGTATCACCGTTTCCATGGTCACGCCCGGGTCTGATCTTCGTTATTGCTTCACGAGCTAGCTGTCCTTCGAAGTCACGCACTCTTCCAAAAGTTGGGCACCGGCACCGCGCTCCCAACTCATACTTCACTGTATCAGCCACAAGCGGTGACTGAACGTTTGGATTCTACCACATGCCATATGAGGTTATTTTTACAGTCTGTTGTTGCACATTCAAGGTCTGTGGTGCGCGCAGTAACAGATGTTTTCGTGATTGGAAAACTGACCGGCCATATGTGTACTGCAGATACATAAAGCCGTCTGAGGATTGGTTCACCGCTGTTAATGCTACAATGCTAGTTTTAGCTCTTGGCCCGTCCTTGAATATTCATGAATGAATTCTCAGACTCCGCAAAGACTGGAGACTGATTTCTGCAATTAGCTGTACCGCGCTTTCGTGATGAAGTTAGTAAAAGAAAATCCATTCATCAACGATTTCGTATCCTTTCGTATCATTGCACGGTGATGAATATCATGGCTGACCGGGGACGCGTATAAATAGCCTGCTTACGCGCAGTTCATAGGCCTACATTTTGCACGTTTTAATAACTCCCAATGGCTGTAGAGATGCAACACCAATAGCTATTTACAAAATTTGCATTTTGCACAGCGCATAGCGAATTTAATAGGCACATGCATTTTGATTGATTTCATTTGTAAATTAAAAAAGGTTCAATTTTTCATTGATTTGTGTGATTAAGGTTTCTCTGAACGTGGCTTTACCAGGCTATTTCCTCCTTCTATAGTCAGATGTTTAGAACCACAGGAGTATCAGAGGTAGCTTAAGATAGCCTATAGACCATCGGCTATCAGCCAGTATCCTAATGACAGCCTGGGCCCCCTGGCAATAATGAAGGTGTCTTCTGACTGGCGTCTACCTGAATTTTTCCCTTTGTTCTCAACTGTGGATTTCTTTTTTCTGAATACACGTTGCAGGCTTCTGAAAAAAAGACGCTTCCGTCTGTTGTAACTAAAAGCAACATTTGCTACTCTCTATATTATCCAGAAAACTGTGTGTATTACACCTCGAATGAATTAATACAGCACAATATGGTATTATTGTTATTATTATTATGCCTATAAAAACACAAGTTCATCGGTGCAACGATTTGAAAACCACAATAAGCCACTTGCTGTAAGTTAACTGTTTGTTTTAACGCAAAAAAAAGCCAAGTTCAAGCCGATCGTTTCGTAATATCTCCTTCGCTTCATTCACATTTGTATACAGCCCACAGTCACAAATAATTCACAATCGCTTCGTAAAAAAATCTCTTTGTTATTTACACTGATTTCGCTTTTCTTCACGAAACAAGCCGGTGTTACGAGCAGTGAAGGTCTTGAGTGGGCTATTAAGCGAAAGGCGATCTATTTCGGCTACCAGCTATATACCGCTGGCTCGACTAGACCTGCGTTCATTTTGTTTAATTGGTCAGTTTCAAAGGTTAACACTGTGAATAATTTGTGTCCGCGATGAACAAAGTCTGTTTATTATTCACTGAAGATGTATTGCCCCGCCGCTTCCTATGGGTTCCGTTCAAACCAAAGGGATAAAAAAAAAAAAAAAAAAAAAAAAAAGCTCGTATTTGGCGAGGGTCAGGCAATGTCAATCCTGGACGCTTAGTTAAAAAAACATTACTATTAGGCTTAATAGATGGTAATACGAGGCCTACCGTTAATGATTTGATCGCCATCTCCCCACACAACCAACAGCGGACATGTGAGAAGATACGTATCAACATGCAAAAGAGAAAGATATAAAAGAGAAAGCGATCCGGCGGACATATAAAGTCTTCACCGACGGGCACTATATGAACTTCACAACCACGATGTCCATACGCTGTAAATGCACCTTTGAAACATTTATCATTACATATCTTATATTTTATACATACACGCAGCCTACTACAGGCTCGCTCGAATAGCATGCATACATACAGTTATATATGCTCAACAATAACCGCGTTGTATAGCCTATTAAAACAAGTTATTTACCGGAATTATCCTACACTTGTAGCGGCATTGTGAACCGAACACTAAAGTAAACCGTGACCTTTCGACAATTAGCATTTTTACCGGCGCTGCTCCCTTGCAGTCGACCGTACACTCTCCAATACCGCTTCCGGATTTATTAGCATTTTTATTTAGATTTTCGCAGTTGTAAAGTGAGCGCGAAGATAGCCCGTTAAGGTATCTTTTCAAAGCGCTCGGTCCCGTTATTTCTGACAGGTCGGTTTTTGAAAATGCAGCCGTTTTCATGTGTTTTTCCCCCCACTCTGGATTTATGCTCTCGTTTAAAGGTTTTAAATGTTTATCACCGACAAAACAGAGCGGTCGCCTCATGCTCGCGGGGATAAATGGAGTGTTAGAGGACTCGCTTGAAATGACACGCATGCCCTGACCACTTGGGAGGTCTTCCTTTCCTCTCGCGGGCTCAATACGCGACGGTTTTTATGCAGTATAGGCTGAGCTTTTTTTTTCTGAAACGTACGTGAAGGGGTCCTTGTGCCGAGCAGCGAGGGCAGCCGGCGCACGCGAAGCAGCCTAAATTAGCTTGGAATTTTTTTTTTGGATGTTTTTGTTGCGTGAGATGTTCTGGCGGCAAAATAGCGTATGACATTCGCAATCAAATGAAATGTCGTTTTACGAATTTGCTTTTGCGTATAGAATCTAATAAGGCGTAAAAAGATGCCGAGAGCAGACTAGCGCTGTCCGTTTGACTAATCGCACACAACGTTTAAAAATATTTATCAGCGATGAAGGACCATCTCTGTAGAGGCATTTTGATCAGCAGCTTCAGGGTTGCTAGGGGGATTCGTAAATGTATAAACAAACGATTTTTTTTAGTACAAGCATAGACTACGATTCAAAACGACAACGCCAAAAACAGCACAGCAGAGAAAGTGATTTCAACTTGCTATATCACCACGGTTTTGATAAAAGAGAGGAAGCAAGCAAGCTCTTAGTAACTTATATGTAGTTTAGTTACGCTTATTATAAGCCAACAAATCCCTTTGCAGGAGGTGAAACTAGTTTACCGTAGTGCTCGTCGGGGATCCTGCCACTAGCTCGTCACGAGGATGTACAGCCGTCTCTTCTCGTCAACCGTAACCTGACGGAGCAACGCGTCTTTATTCCTTCAAAAGCTCATTCTTTCCGCGTTACCGTTGTTTGAGAAGTCTGGGCGCGAGAGTGCCTGAAGAACTTTTGGAGGACGGTTTGGAAGAAGAGGGAGTTGTTTCTGTGAGAAACTCAATCTCGCATACAGTAGCGGCCTCCATCTGGGAACTGTCACGACTGACAGCACCACGGGCACTGGCCTGATCCTCGCGCAGCATTCAGCACAACACACTGCACTCTCTCAGAATGGCACATTGTCTGCTCCCTTCAATAAGATGAACTCCACTGGAACTTTATAACCTCGTGCAACGCCGCCGCAGTATTTGAGAAGTGTATTAGATCGATATTTCTATCCTGTCGATGATTCCAACGTAAACGGGAAACGTTTTTGGGGCCGTGACTAAGAATTTGCTCATCTACAATGAATGCGATTTACTAATAATGAATTAAATAAATAATAGAAAAAAGATATATATAAAATGTATGTGTGTGTATGTTGCGTCCAAATCTTAAATTCATGAACAAAAGTGGTTCGTCAGTTGGAATATTGTAGGCTAATGTAGAATATTGTAAGCTTAATAACTATTCTTGTTGAAAATATGATGTAATAATTAAATTCCACTTAATAGCAATATGTTTCGTTGCAAAACTTCGTTCAAAATGGCTCCAAATGTCTGCGAAACGCAACCAAATGTATCGTTTAACTCGCATATCCTAAATTAAATTAGATTTCTGTCTGCTATATTGGGACACAATGACGAATAATGCATTTATTTGTCACAAAATTGGGGGAAACACGTGTAATTGCACTGAGGCGAATTAGTGATCTATTTGATATGGCGTACGGAAAAAGTAAAAAATTGATGTATGACTTTAAGAACACATGACATTGCTTTAAAAGGCATGTATATTTGTCTTAATTAAAAATTAGATAAAGGCTGTGGCATTCAATATTTTTTTTTTTTTTTTGAGCGGTTGTTTAAAATCGAAATGTCGAATCTGAGGTCGTGGCACTTTTAGGCTATACAACGCAGACCTTTTTCCGAGTTTGACTTGCTTTAGGCTATAGCCTATATAAGGGATTTCTGCAGAACGGTTCTGATGCTCGGATTTAGGTTTAGGTAGGATCACAGGCCTTGTATGTGATTACGTTTACCATATAGGCACAGGATGGCTCTGTTCTGACGTCAACATGTCTACTAGCCACTGCTGTAGACAGAAAAAAATGGAGGAGGGTCTTATGAGCTAATGGTTTACAGATGTCTGTAATACCAAGAAAAAGATGCTGTTTGGTCCATACTCTAAAATATAATACGACCCTATAAGTTCGAACTTTAAGAGCGAGTTTTGGACGATTAAACAAGAGACCTAGTAAATGTGTTATTGTGCTGGTAAGTGGCTAGTGCTATTAGCAAAGCTAGGTGATAAAAGCTAAAGAAAACTAAACGTAGACTGCTTTTTTTTTTTTTTTTTGGATGGTCAAGATTAGTAAGCTTTCGAATTAGAGATATTTAATGGCATGAGACACTAGGCGACGGGAAGTAAGAGATAAAAGAGCTATATACCAACGAAATTGTATATTCCTGGATTAGACGACTTCGTTTGCTTTAGTGCCAGAGGAAATAAGGGCTCTTTACTACTTTGGGCCTTCAGGAATCACAGTGTCGAATGCAAGATATGCGTTCTCTTCCATTTGGAGAGAGTCATTCCTGTTACAGCAGCGGCAGCAGGTCACGATGGGGTCACGGTATTATCTGTATTCTTAATCAAGGGAGTACGGACCGTTCGTTTTATCTGAGACGCCATCTTGACACTCTCAACAAATTATCCACAATTATTAGCGCGCAGGACCTGTGGAATCAGACAATACAGTGTAACGTGAGCGGTAATTTACTGCGACTGGATGGGTCTTAAATTGTCTGCGGGTCTTCCTTTCTAAGCAGATTTACTCCGGCGGAGATGTCGGTTTAATCGCACGCTTTAAGAACCGAAGGTGAAAACTGCGAGGCTTGCTCCGAGAGAAAAGCATTTAGCAATTAGCACGTTAGCCCACATGAGTTCACCAAAAAAAAAAAAAGCTACTATGCGTCACTGAATGTATTCAAAAAAAGACTCGTCTTTCTAAATGTGCATCGAAGGCATCGTTTTAAAAATGAAGAAACGCGAAGAAGCTATAATAAATAACTGACGTCACTGTTATCGCTGTCATTACAATCATTTCATATTTCCAGTGGATACTGGTGTTACGACCAATGCTGTGAATAGTGTTGAAGATTCGGCTGCATATTCTGATCGGCACGTTATCAATCATTGGCACATCTGAGCAGGCCTCGGTTGCTCCGGCAAAGTCCGGCCCTCCTCCGTATTTTGTTGTTAACGTCATTTGGGCATTTTCCACAGGCTCCAGCGAGTCTACTCAATCATTTATTTTAGCAGTTGTAGAATTAAACGTCTTGCAGTTTCCCCCCTTTATAGCGATTAAACGGCGCGCGATTGTATTTTGTACGGCCTACAGCCCGTGCAGTTTCACTGTTAGAATCTCGTTTATTAAAAAAAAAATTATATATATATATATATATATATATATATATATATATATATATATATATATATATATATATATATATATATATATATATATATATATATACCAAGGATAACCAAATTAAGATTACACGAATAGCCATCTTGAGATTTTTCCTTACCTAATAATATAGGCTGCTGTTGTGATATTGTTTAGGCTATTATCTGACCAGTGTATAAAATACCATGCACAGTCATTTACCTATCATTTTATCTTTTTGCCACCTGCTGCAGAACCCATAGACTAACCCCTGTCCAACACATACACACACACACATATATATATTATACATTTGAAAGCTGTTAATTAACGTCATGCATACTTCAAATTACAATATATATATATATATATATATATATATATATATATATATATATATATATATATATATATATATATATATATATTTAGCAGTTATTTTTAAATAATAACTTGACGCTGAGGCTGAATGGTGGGCCTAAATATTAGTCTGGGCGATAGCTACTACTTTAACAGTTTATTTGGAATTAATTGTAACTATTTTTAGTATCCTATTTAGTGTCGCAAGCGTAAATTGGTCACAACAGCCACGTCGCTGACCCTTAGAGCAGTTTTAGCAATCGTAAACATCTGTGTTCGAAACTTTAGGTTACTTTTTAAAAGGCAATGCATCTCAAAGCAGGGCACAGATCGAATCATCCCGTTGCTCGAGGAGCTGCTGGGTATGCATCGCCTGAGTGCTGTTTGATTCGACTGTCAGGTCCATGTAAGTAACCGAAAATATATCCAACAGTCTCTCTAGACCCCGAAACGTATCGTCAATTTCTGCGGTGTGGTCTACGCTCTGCTTACAAACAGCACTTAGCCTGTCTTCTGGGAATTATCATTTAGCGTGCAATTTTGCCAAGCGGCATCTTTATGTTAAATTACATCTCAGTACAACAAAAAGGTTTAGGGTTGTTAAAAACACAGTGGTTTATTGAATTAATTACATTGTTTACATCTCCAATATTATTTAGATTTTGTGTCTCTGGACGGAAGTGCACTGGGTGGACTCGACAGTTGTTTCAGACACCGGCATTGTACGACCACAAAATAACATTATAACACTTCATGACATTTTCAAATAAAACATTTACTATATTGTAACATCGACTAACCTTCCTCGTAATTAAAGAAGAGAGAGAGACAGGGATAGATACTGGAAGTGATAGAGAGACAGAACGAGACAGAACTTCACGTGTAACTCCTTAGTGGCAGGCATCTCATTTCGATTCACAATGGGACAAGAAAACAAACAATAATAAACCAATATCAGACAGCAACACGCAATCTCTTACCAAGAGAGTATCCTCCTTCTAAAATGGAATGGTTTTTCCTCAAATATCCACTGTCCGTAGCGGGAAATTGCACATAAATATTCCATTAAATAAAGTGAGAGAACAACTAAAAATGAGTTCAGAGGGCCTCATTTCGTGTCTTTTGAATTAGTCTCATTGTTTCAGTTCCAGTGCCCACACATGCTGCGGCCAACCAGTTCTCCCTTTAGTTTTCTTGTCATTGCTGCTCCCTGAATTTTTCAAAACGTCGTTCTGTAAAAGAAAAACAATAACACGAGAGGTTATTTGTATAGCCATCACGCACTATAACAATTTTCGACCAACTACTGCCCACGGTGAAGACGGCTAGTGTAATAAACTAACAAATACGGCGAAGATGCAGCGTGCAAAAAACACAACACGTTTTACACACCGAAAGCCAAACCGCTCATAGATACCGAAGTCAAAACACGTTTCGGTTAGGTTATGTGTAATTATAATATACGGCGATACTTTTTGACGTTTACGAAGATCTATTCACTTTGAGACCTTACCATTTCTTTCTTTCGCCTTTCTTCTTTGGCGTCTGTCTTTTTGAATTCCGCTTTGAAGGCCTCTGCTTCCCCGTTCTGTTCGTCTTTGTCCAGAATGTCCATAAGGTAAGCAATGTAACTGGTAGCCAAACGAAGGGTTTTTATTTTGGACAGCTTCGTGTCCGCGGGCACGTTGGGAATGCATTCCCTGAGTTCTGCAAAGGCGCTGTTGATGCTCTGAGTCCTGCGCCTCTCCTTTCGGTTTGCCGTGGGTCTACGTTTCACCGGTCGGGGTCCCATTCCAACGGCGCCGGCCCCCGGTACTCCTCCGTAGTGCGAGTGATCGAGCCCCGGGGCTCCCGCCGAGTATTCGGGGCTGTAGGAGGGTGCCATGCTATAGTCTGGAGGAGACATCTCCGGGTGGCTGATAAGCCACCCGTGAAAATAGGGGGGTTCTTCGTGACAGCGACTGGCAGCGGCTGCGGCAGCGAAGGAATAGCCGTCATGATGCATCACCGGGTGGTGGGGAAAGCCTCCGACTAAACTCATGGCGACAGACTTGTATACCCTAAGGCGAACCACAGGCTGGGTAAGCTCTGGCTCTCAGATCGCTCGTAATTTGACTTGTCGATTTACACACTGATTGCCTCCCCATAAAAAGCATTCATTTCTTGCTTTCTGACAGAACGTAAAAATGCAGTTCTGCTTATTTGTCCATAAGAAAGATATACCGCCGAATTTCTAGCAGATCATCAGCAGACGAGCAAAACAGGTTTCGGCTGTAACCGCACCGCAACGGCTGTTAGTGAAAAATAATTTACTTACACTTATATTCTCCCCTGCAAATATCCATCACGAGAAAGTCCCATTGCTAATAGTTGTTAAAGGCTTTAGCGGCGTTCAGAGGCTTTTTTTTTGAATCTCAGACCCGTTGTGGGATCGGTGAGGTGGAGCGTTGGATGGAAAAATTTCCAATCCCAGTCGATGTTGTGCACGCAATTCGCAGCCCGGTTCACTCTGTGGAAGCAGGCGAATTCCGCCGTTTGATCTCCATGTCAGCTACATCTTTTGAGCTGCTTGGGTTCATATATGTCGTCAAAACTGTTCTCAGCCAATAACGTTGAAGAGGAGGAGGGACATGAACTGCATCGTTAGGGTGTTTACGCTCCCAAATTGCACGAACCCTTGCAAAGATAGCCCACGTATATATACAGCATGTATAAAATAAATGTAAAATACATGCAAAAAACTGGTAACGTATGCTGCCATTCCATGTTTATTTGATATTTTGTGCTTGTGTGTGTGTGTGTGTGTGTGTGTATGTGCGCGCGCGTGCGCTTGCGCGTTCGTGTGTGCTAATGTCATTTATATTTTTTATTAATTTTAAATGCATGCTATGTGTGTGTGTGCCACAATACATCCAGCCTTTCACGCATTTAATTTTATGCATTTAATGCAACAGTGAAACTGGCTGAATAAAAATAGCTTTTTTATAACATATGTTATAAGTTGGTACATTTTAAAAAGCAAAATAGAGAAGGGTCGTGTGCAAAATAGAAACCTGCATGAGATTGATTTTATTCATTTTTTTTATTTCGTTGGTTATTATTTTTAGGTTATACCACCGCTTTTTGAGGGGGAAACAAAGAATAACAAAGTGCAGATCAGGATTTGACGTTTAAAATGTTCTAACTTTTTTCAGCGTGCTGTGCATTTGTATCTGGTGTATATATATATATATAATAAGAACGATGTGTATATATATATATCTGTATGATAATTTGAACTAGCTACAGTCGGCTGTAAAACTTCTTAGGCCTAATTATTTAAACGTTCATTAAGTGTGATAGATAGATAGATAGATAGATAGATAGATAGATAGATAGATAGATAGATAGATAACGCTTTTGATACATTTAGGGAATATAATTATACTTTTTGCGTCAAAACGATTGCAAAAAAAAAGCACAAAGCATAAATCTAGTGTGCATTAGTAAATGTTTAATATACATACGCATTGAGTGCATGAAACAAAAATGTTTAAAATGGCAGTAGTAAGATAAATGATCTATTTTCCTTTCCGTGGTAGACCTATAACTTGGTGTTTTTAATGAACCAATAGAAACGCATTATAAACACAAAAAATATAATTATGTAAAAAATAAATTTAACTAAAATAGGCTAATATCGCAAAAGCATTAGTCTTTTAGACTGGATTTTAAAATTTCGACCGACACGATCACGCCATGGACAGACGAATGAGTTTTTATTTTATTTGATAAGTAAACGACGATAAGTCCAAATACGCGCGCAGTTAAACACAAATTATTAATGCCCTTAAAGTTTAGACATCGTCAAGAGCAGGACAGCGATTTTGACTGTAATATATGTTTATATTGTATGTTTGTGTACGAAACACTTTACAAGAATTATGTTTCCTGGATCTGTTAATCCTCAATCGGCCGTTTATTTTTCACGACGTCTGTGTCCGAGCACGCGTTTCGAGCGTAGAGCAGAAAAGCGCGCAAAAGACACGCTAATTCTGAGCAGCGTTGCTTATAATTCCTTTTCTCGTTTTCTTTTTTATTTTTATTTTTCTTTGCGGGCATCAGCGCTGATCTCGAGCCCTTTCGGAGGACTCCGAGCTGACTTTTGAGTCTTTCGATTTTGACAGTTCACAGTGTATTGCTCCGGGTGCCAAATATAACAGCGATGTTAAACAATGTGTGAATATCTATGGGCATAGCGGTGTGTGTCAGTGTATGAGAGAGAGAGAGAGAGATGAGGGGAGAGGCAGAAGAAGGAGAGAAAGAGGGAGTGGTGTGTGTGTGTGTGTGTGTGCGTGTGTGTAAAATTTCACAAATTTCACAAAAGAAGGTTCATGATTTATTCGTGTTTAAGTGTTGTGTGTGGGGTTCAGGCGTAATTCATCTGTCTGAATGGAAGTTCTCGAGTAATTTTAAATAGGCCGAGTCTCCAGTTAATGACATATAATCAGCCTGCAGGTCACTTGGTCAGACTCCTGGTATAGACCCCTCCTCCTCCTTCTGATCTCCTTTCAAACTGAATTTTGTAAAAATAAATAAAGTTATGCAGAACCAATATATCCGAGAACGGGAGGGGTGTTTAATAATCGTTGCGCGAATGAATCAAAGCTAACGCACTTCTGATCAGAACGTATGAACAGGCCTAAGTATTGACAGAAACACGGCAGACGGAGAGGAAGTAAAGTAGCCTAATATTAATAAAAACAAACGACTATGAAAATCTGCGTGGTTGTAATTATATTTAACTGAAACTACGTAATTCAATGTTGTTGTTTTTTTGCCAACAAATAATCTACAATGACAGTATTTTACAATGAAGAACTGATAGGCTGCATATTCATCAATATTTTAAAGCCGTTTATATTTAATGATTATATCCCACCTCTGCTTTCAGTTTTCCTTCTCGGTCCTGAATGCTCATGTTTCGTGATTTTAAAGAATCCCGCTCAACTATCATACGAGGCGGTGTTTTATTTTTTGACCTACCTGATCCTGCAGAAGTTTGAAGCCCAGCGTCCCATCCCCCAGTCAGCCCTTCTTTCCTCTGTAGGTCTCATTAAGAGAGTCGTGTGCTATTTTCAACGTTTCCTCAATCCAGTGACTTAAAATAAAGCCGCTCAGTCACACCGGCGGAAAATCCACCCAAATCACTTCACCCAACTTCTTTGCCAGACGTTTGTTCTGTTCGCCGATGTAGCTGTGATAATTGACCGTCTCTGAAACCCGACGTGCTTTCCCACCTTGCCTCTCCGCTAATATGCCGGCAGGTAAGCCGTAACAAGCGCCCCAGCTTAATTTATATCAGCATTAAGCCCATCTGATATGTCAACTGATACGGACCAGGCAAAGGGCCAGATTTAGGGGACATTTACGAGATTTTAATACAATTCATCTGCCCTCATGAATCACAGTCATTATAAACAGGTTATTCCAATCATGTGGCGAACTTATTTGCTATGGCACACACCTTTCTTTCTTTCTTTCTTTCTTTCAAAATTGTCGTTAATTGAGTAATTTAATTATTTCAAAGAATAGCATTAATTTCCCTTGATTTAATAATTCCCATGATTTATTTATTTATTTAGCGCGTATGTACAAATGGCGGGAAAGTTTTGTCGTTTGACGCAACCCAGTTTCATTTTAAAACATTAGTTTTCATTCAATTACTCATAGACTAGTTTACTATTCTGTATATTTATTTATTGACTTTTATTTGATTCTTTGACTATTATAAAATATTAAGCAACGTTTATTTGACCTAAATATCTAGACATGAACGAACGAGCGTGTGTGTATAAATGTTTACCTATCGCTATATGTATCGTTTAAATGTTGTTTACAGAATTAATCATAAAACACATCAAGGCATAAAATAGAGCAATACAATTGATTCCTAAAATAAAACTTAAGTATTAAGCATAATAAATACGTAAGTTAGTTTATGCTAATGCATGGTAAGCAGATAATAGAACCGATAGTAACTGTGTATAATAAATAATTATAATATAATTAATTGTAACACCATATAGAGCAGTGTCTGATATCAGTGTGTGTGTATGTGTATATGTGTGTATATGTGTGTGTGTATATATATATATATATATATATATATATATATATATATATATATATATATATATATATATATATATATATATATATATATATATATATAGGCTGTGTTCACCTGCATGTAATAATATGCATGCATGTGAATCATAAATGCCTAAACACTTCACATTTGTCAGTAGCTGTAGCTCTTGTGAATTCTTGCAATCAATTTTCAAATATTCATTCTTGAGAACCCTCCTCTCTCTTTTCTGTCACTCATTTCCTTCTCTCCAACCCATCAATAATTCTTATCTATACTAATCATCACTCAGAAGCCCGTGTCTTCTAACACCTGTTCACCCCCTAACACATAATATCTCATCCTCACGTTCAGAGCCAGCCTGAATGATGTGCTCCGGTGCTTCCAGAACGCCCAGATTCTGAAGCAATTTGTGGATAGGCTGGTTCTGCCGCTTTCCAAAGATGGTTAACTCTCCGTCCGATCAGAACCACCGCCACTATCTGCACTCGTCTCCAAGTTATCTTCATTCCCTCCGTATGTTTTTGCAGACTTCCCCACTGGACCGCAGACTGTTTCCCTCCTCCTCTTCATCTTTCCATCACCACCCACTTCTGTTTTCATCCCCCCCCTTTCTTCTTGCACTGTTTTTGATGGTTCAAAGTCTCCTCACCTCTCCTTCACCAACGCTCACTTCCTTTCACCGCACACACATACACGAGATCAACCTTCCCATTGTTTCTTGCCCTCCTGAGTTACTCTCTGATTACGTAAAGCAGAAACGTGTGAGAAAAAGGGCCGAACTGAATAGAGGGTTAATCTCCATGTGTCTCTTGAGCAGGCTGCTGTCCGTTTCTCGCCATTGAGATCAATTTCGAAGCCCTACAGACAGTAATACGAGCAGTACACCTGACACGACGGACAAACAGGCCTCAGAGCCGGTGCGGTCAGACAAGGCCCTGTGTAACAGACACGGCCGACTCATCCTTTCACACACCAGACTCACGTTCATATTGGCTCACCATGCGGCCATTTCCTCCTGGGGTCCATTTGCAACCACATTAAGTATTATCACCAATCAATCTCTACCCAAATAAAATGAGAGCGAAAAATCATTACACTAACGAGGACAGCTTGTTTTCAGTCAAGCTCACTTTTCCAATCACCATGATCATCATCATCATCAGTGTTTCTGCTGTATGGTGCACTAATGCATCTACAAGCACCTAAAGTAATTTCACCTCCCAGAGTCTCTGCATTTACTGACCAGACTTAGAGTAATTTGAGAGACAAATGAGATTCATAATTCACATTCTTTGGCCCTAACACAATACTACTAACCAGTTTATGCAATACATCCCAAATCCAATAGAAAAACAGGGAATCTGGGCTTTAATTAGAGCCATATGTGCACATGTTTGCAGTGCACGTCGTATGAACAACAACATGACATCTTACACCATGTATATTGGTAGATAGTATGCAGTGAATGACCTGTTTTGTAGTATATTCCGCAGTTTCTGTATTGCAATAAGCTTTTTCTGAAGAGATGGTGTATAATCCTCGAAATGTAATGTAGTGCCAGTCCTATAAGACTTTCTTTATTCTTTTGAACACAAGGAGATATTCTGAGAAAAGAAAAAGGAAAAAAAAATTGTGTCAAGTGTAATGTTAAGCAAGCTAAATTATTATTACTTATTGTCATAGATATTTGAGGTTGAACATCATCAGGGAATCTCCTTTCTCGGTTTCCCATAATATTGTCTCTGTTAACAAGCTTTGGTTTAATGTGTCCCTCAATCAATCACACACTTGTGGATCACTCTGCTTTGCATCAATCACATCCTCCTGGACTGTGAGCCACACATGTCCGAAAGCCCTTCTTATCCAATCATGCCACATGGATGAGAGAATCTGTTTGATGATCAGCTCACTTCTTGAGTGTTACTACAGCTGGCGTATTCCCTAGAAGATTATGGACTGCTGCACGTCTGATTATTAACAAAACATTCAAAAAATGAATCGTGAGGCAATGAATCACTTTATCTCTTGCAGCTGTATATATCCTTTCAAAAATCTGACACTCTATTTGTGGAGCCGAGTTGCTGTAATTTTCAATTGAATCATTCTATACGAATGCCAATAAACCAGCTCCTTCGTTTTGGTAAGATGATGGATGGCAATTGCCAAGCAAAAGCGTGGACTTTTCCCAGCTTACTCCATCTTTTTGCAACGGCTCTGATGTGCCAAGGAAAACAAGGCCTTTACCTTACTTGTCATTGGCTGTTCTCTTCACAGGTGCTTATGTGGCTTGCTGTGTTTTGGCTGCTGAGGCCAAGCCAGCTTTTGTTTTCCTTACGTCTTGGACTTGTCTATTTGTACGACTTTGCACTAGGGTTTCTTCACTGAGTCGCATTTGGCAATGCTTTGTTTGTGCGACGCTGAAAAAAAATCTCAGAATGGAATATATTACGCTTGGTGTCTAGACTGAGTCTTCTGCATGTAGGGTCATCGCTAATAAGTCTTTTGGAAAACATTGTGAAAACCACTTTTAGCGCAGTTCCTGTTACTTTGTTCTCAGAATGGTCTTGTTTAAGGTCTTTACATTCCATTTCCTCTTTCTCTTTTTTCACGGGGGAATAAAAACAAACAAGGATTAGTCTGTTATTATACACTTTCACAGCTCATTAATAGATGTCTATTTTTATGGCAGTTATTGCAAGACAACAGCAGCTTATTTCCACTATTTATTTGACTAAACAATGGACGCGTGTCAGTGACTGCATTTTCCTTCCCTCTGAGTGGAGCCATTAGGCTTCGTGAGACTTCTACGGTGGGTCATCATATCAAACCGTAGTGGACAGACACCAGGCGCACCAAACATCCAGTCCATTATTAATGCGCTGAGGGTGGACTGTCACAGCGGCTATGATGGAGAGATTTTCTTGACTCTGCAGTATTTCACCTTAGTTCATCCAAGCCTCCACCAATCATGAAGTGTGTCTAGGTCTACACGGCATGGTCTTTATTTGTTAGGGAAAGTGGGTGGGTTTTTCTGTTTGTATGTGTAAGAAAAAAGACAAAGAGAGCTGCTGTGGAATTCCGAAGAGATAAATACCTAGAAGAGTCAAATCCCAGGCATCCACCTACATCTTTACCAGACTGTTTGGGCATTACTTGGCCAGAGTTTGTGGTCCAGGCCGATTTATAGTAGTGCCGTTCGCGTCAAAACCGGCATATATCATGGCAAGGCTCTCTTGGCGGCCATTATCCCCCCCAACAATGTAATCCATGCACCCAAGTGTGCCTAGCGCTAATTTATGGCATACTGATGGATTTACACCACTCTCCCCATTAGTGTGTACATTACCTTGGGCATGTTATGTAATGGTGTTAGGGAGATTTGAGGAAAGGATAACAAGTAATAAATTTGAGCTCTTCTGCAGTGAAAAAGAAGAGTCTGGGTTCAGGCTGGTCAGAGTCACAGTCTCGCTGGACCTTGGCTCACTGACCGTGTTGATCTTATTTGTGAATCATCGTGAATTCTGCATCATTGAGGTGGTTGTGCTAGAAGTAAGTTCAGAGGTCTTGTGTTGAAAGTGCTGAAACGTATATCATCACAATGTTAGCTCAATTAAAAGCAGTTGGCATAATCACAACAAAATGATTATTTAAACAACTTTACAGCTTAACGCAAGAACATTTTTTTTTTCTATTTATACATTTTCCAATAATTATTTCTAATTTTTTTATTTTTGGTGGTGTGTTATTTAACATAATTTTACAATAAAATCAAGGTTAATTTCTGCTGAACCCAGCATATTTATTTAATTACTATTGGACATTTTTAAAAGGGCACGGAAATAAGAAATAAAACACATTTATAGATTGTTCAAAAATTATTTCGTAATAATTTTCTATAATGAAAATTAGGCGAATTGTAATATTTAATTATTCTACAATAAAATTGATTAAGGTTAATTTCTGTCAAACCCAGAATTGTTATTTAATTTCTATTGAGTGTTTTTGAAATTATAAGGCTTTATATTTCTGTTTATAGGCTGTCCAAATTAATCTTCCCAAAATCCTTTACATCCATTTGTGTCTCACTGTAACATTTTTCTTTTCTTTCTTTCTTTCTTTCTTTATGAAAATGGGGTGCTTTTTTAAATGTAATAAAACACATGAAACTAATTAAGCATAATTTATGTTGAACCCATCTTTAAAGCTATGGTGTTATTTTGATGCACTTAAAAAAAAAAGGGTTTGCACACTTTCATTATAATTTATACAACATAGTGCGTGAGTGAAAAAATATTGTGAATACCAACTTAGCTCATTTTTCTTACTCAAGCCCTTTAATTACCACGAATCACCAAATTTCTCTAATTTAGAGGGTGCACCTTCTAGACCGTTTAATTCTAAGCCATTCTTTTTCACTCCTGTCACTGATGGCTCAGAGCTCTTGTGGAAATTCTCAATGACATTCTTTCCTGCACCTTAGTGAGTCATTATGACTGAAAAAGGAAAGACACAAGAGAAGAGATGTCTGATTCACCCATCCATAAGAGCATATCTGAGAAAACAAACACTAAAACAATTTACCAAAAGTGTACACAGTAGAAGTGCCAACATTAACACTTCTCTGCTGAAGCACAGTCAGGTCTCTCTTTTTTTTTTTTTTTTTTTTTTTTTTCTGGGCAATATTTAATGTGAACTAAGATGTCCTTTCCAATTGAAGAATAATTTTTCTATATTTGGCCGGGGACATCAAGACCTGGATGTTTCTCATGTATATGATGAATTGTCTTCATTAATTTGTGGACACCTGGCAGTTTTAGTGTTTTTCTGACAAATGTTGCCTCTTATTGGCATACTTTGCGATGCCGAACAGAAATAAATTATACATACTCATTGATTTGTATTTTATATTTGGCCAAAAATGTCAGAAACGTAACGGCAAGAGTGAGCGCCCCGACAAGTCCAGTAATGGGAGTGATGGCAACAATCCAGGTTGAATTAATTAGTTCTAAACGCGAACCTCAGACACCCTGCCCAGAGACCCCGTTAGACAAGACGGAGATCTCTGTCGATAAAACAAAAGTAACAAATGGCATGAACTTTACAGCTAATTTGGCAGAGATAATCTAAAAGAATGGCAAAAAAGTGATAAATGAAGCCGAGGGAAACTCTTTGGCCCTGCGTCGACGGCTCAAATTAGCACAACTCTTTGAAACCAGTGGATGGCATCGGCTTCTGGAGCGAGGAGCGGTGAATAATGCTTATTAAAGGGAGTGTTTTCATTTGTGAAGATGAACAAGATAAATAATTTACGATTCAATCCTACGCATTTTCGAGAACACAAATCTAGCTCCAGTGATTTACAGCCACGGCCATAACTTTAACCAATGTGCTAAAATCTTCTGCGGTGAGGAAGTGTGCATATTTATGTCGACATCTCCCCAAAGATATGGTGACAGAAAATAATCCGTTCCGGTATTAGGAGACATATTTTCTCAGGATATAGAACTCAGCCGAAGGTCATGTGGATGCTAAAATATTGTTAACAGGAACACATACATCAGCGCAGTGGAGCAACACCCAAGAAAGTGTTTTTGGGCATGCTGCACATTCTTTCTCAGGGCTTTATACCAAGATCTTTTTAGTGAGGGCCTTAAAAGCAGCACTTTTAGGAGTATGAGCATATCACGGAGTGTCAGGAAAAAAGGAGGGAGAGGATAGATATAACCGCTGGGATTGAAGAGGAGTAACTGTGGGAATTATTACCAGCTCACGGTGATGGTGTTTTCATGAACCACACTGACACGGTGTTGCCTAAGCTGGAGATGCCCGACCCCTGTGATCACACCACATGTACTTTTGTAATATTTAGAAGATGCTTGCATCCGCTTCTACCCCTTCTGTGTTGGACATTGGTGCTAATTAGTGTGTTCTTGTGTTCTTGCAAAATTAAATATAATTCATACCTTTGTTGGTGTATCATTGGGGGGAAAGTTTCGGTAACATTTTATTTTACCTGTTACATCATTAGTTGCTTATTAGCATGCATACTACTAGTATATTAATGCATATTAATGCCTTTTTCTTGGACCTTATTCTACATCCCTAATCCTACCCAATATCCAAACTCCAAATAACAATCCAAACAACAATTACCTACATAAGCAGCAAATGAAGAATTGATTATAGGTAAAAGTAATAATTAGTAGTTACCTATTCTAAGGTGTTACCAAAGTTTCATATTAACAATTACAGTTATGTAGTTGTTCACGTCTCTGTACGTGTACAAAGGCAAGGTCGCATGGCTCTTTTTGAGATGACATAATTAGTCATCGTGAATTATTTGAAATCGTTGCACTCGTGATTTTGAAAATGCGCTTGATGTTTAGGTTTTATGAATCCCACTTATCTTTCGGACCACTTCAGTGTCCCAAACGTTTGCCGTGTTTACATCTGAATCCCTTTTTCCAGGATTTGATCCAACTGCATGTACAGGAACTGCTTGCTCAAAGCCGAAAAGGGGAAAGATATATTTTTTGTTTTGCCACAAATCATAAAAGTTTGAGAAGGCTCAGGATGTGGAACTGTTAAGACGAGCTCCAGACTCTGATTATTTTAGTGTTGTCACCACAGTAAAGGAATGTGCTGCTGATCTCTTAAAATAACAATAGATGTATCATAAATAAGTGTTTTAACAGGGAAGCAGAATGTGAAATCATTCTCAGTTGAGAAATAAATCCTCCATACATAAAAATCTATTTATTGTACAAATTCACAGAGAAACAGGTCTAAAATTTTAATGTTTAAAATTTCAGATGTTGCATACTGCCCCTATTATTGCAACTGTATATATATTTATTATAGTCCACAATGCTCACAGTGTATGTAAATTATAGGTGTAACAGACTTCACAAGCAATTGAACGGGCTTTTTTTGCTCCGTAATTATAACAGACACACTATGGAGGCCTATGTCAATGGCACATGTGGTAATCATTGATTTAGGACTTTGTGTTCCTCAAACACAATTTGGTTTTATTTCCTTCTTTTTGTCAGGAATTTAAGAGCGTTTAAGATCTGAAGTTCTGGAGAATCAAAAAACATGACTGGGCTTTTAAGAATGTAGTAAAGTTTTATCACAGCAGAAACCTCTCCCAGTTGAAACAATGCCTGAAATGTTGTCAAACCAATATCCCAAGAGTTGTTGCACATTGCTGACTATGCATTTTTAAGAGCATTATTTTCCTCATTTATCATTAGATGGTAAATGGACCAGTTTTATTTAATATATTTTACTTATTTTATTATTTCAGTGGATGTTTTTCAGGCAAAAAATGAATACAAATTAATTTATTTTATAACCACATTGGTTGGTATTTTAGTAGTACTGCTGGGATATACTATTTGTACAGCCATATTTGAAAATTATTTTACAACTTCACTTTTTTTTTTTTAGCTTTTATTTCATTTATTTATTAACCTATCCTATTTGACTACATTATAAATACCAAACAATGACTTTTGGAAAGCTTGATTATGTTTAATAACGGTAATAGCCTACACTGACTTTTCTGCCATCTGTAATTGTCAGCATAAATGTACTGGCTCTTGTTACGCAGAAATGTCTTGCATGAACCTCTCGTATGAGAATTCTCCCTTCCCCTTTTTGGCGATGAGCAGATAATTCCTTTAGCTGATGATGCCTTAGGATGTTCGTATCAAGGATGTTCGTAGTTCAATTACCAGGGCCTCTACTCTGTACATGTTTACGTTCACATGGAAGTTCACAGAGCCATTTGAAGAATGTCAGACAGATAAACCAGTATGCTACATTCTGGCATAGTACGAGAGCCGTAGCCAACATGTCCAATTTGTAAACAAGGCGGCCCATCTTTTGAGGATGAAGAGGGAGTACATTTCCCTCTCTCTTTGTCTCGCTCTCTGCATGAACTTTTCTCCTTTCCCCGGAGGGCTGGAGTCATCTCCAACAACCCTCTGGATGTAGAGTTCCTTCCATCCGGGAGATGGATGGTCATGTTCTAATTCATGATAACTGATAAGCTCTTATTTCTTTGGAAATTTTTGAGTTTAGGGAGGAAAACGGGACCTCTTGAATCACACAAAAAAAGTTAGGAGTACTTGAAATTACAAGTTCTGCGTAGAGATCCACATGTAGGGGTATCAAAGATAATATGGTAAATGTCGGCCCTATGTGATTTGATGTGTGATGCCACACACTGGTGTGCTCCTCTCACATTTACATTTAATCTTTTTGCAGATGCTGTTATCCAAAGAGACATGAAAATGAGGACATTTTATTTTATAATAAATAAAAACAAAACAAGTAGATTGAATAAAAAAAAAAGTGAATGTTAGCGTTTGAGGGTCAAGATTTATAGGTTATAGATGAAAAAACAAAACAAAAAACATTTAGATAAAATAGTAGACAGAATATAAATAGAATAGAGAGTTCTAATGTTAGAGGGTCAGGTGTATATGAAAGCAATCTGCCCTATAGCTGTTTCTTGAAGATGGCTAAGCTGCTCAGATCACGCTGGGCATGTAATTCCAACAGCAGAGAACAGTTAAGGTAAAAGTCTGTGAAAGCAGTTTCATCCCTTTTTGTGTTAGCACTATATTGTGCTGTTCACTTGCAGAACTCAAGCTTCTGAAGGACACACTATAGTGTGAAGTACGTACATTTAGGCAACGGTGGTTGTTTTGTAGGCAAACACAAATACCGTAAATTTTATGCAATGTCTTATTGGTATATGCGCTTTTTTTCTGCTTGTTAAAGAATTTTGCAGCCACATACTGTATTAGTTGTAGAATCTTGAACTGTCTGGAAAATCTTGGATGGAACAAAAGCTAAGCTAAACTAAGAGTTGTATTATTTTTTTATTATTTTAGTTGACCGTCTAGGTCTTCCCGTAGACATGAGGAAAGCAGTAGCAGATTTGTCCTCTGGCAGGGGTCTGTCTGTCCCCTCCACAAGAAATTGTAGCATGTTTCAATATAAGGGTCTAAGGTAGTATAAGGCAAATGTATAGGTTTGGGCAGTTCTGACAACATAGCCTCTCGTGTTGTCACCGCTGGGTCTTTTTTATTTGTCTGCCAAAAGATGAAATGAAGATTTTCGCATCCCTAGGCAAGATGTATTGCTCATCTGCAGCTAGAGCAAGAAATAGACTCAGGCACTTTCCTAATGCTGCTTTAAACCTCGGCGCCCCTTGATTTATTAAAACTTCTGTTCTTAGAACACTGTCCAATATGAGCCAAGAGGCCCGTATAGATACATATATAACGTGCTGGTTGTATACAGCAGTGATTCATATCACAGTATATGCAGACCTCTAGATGAATGTATGTCAACCTCATTGGGTGAATGGCGAAAAATGACACCGAGAGTTCCAAGCCCCAAATATCAAAGACTTATTCAAGGCACAGGCCTACTGCCATCATGGCATCTCTCTTTCTCTGGCGCCGGTCAATCTCTATGAGTGCAGGGATCCAATGATGTTTAAGTGTTGTTGTTCACCCAGGCCGAGAGGCAGTCATGTTCGTCTTGCAGGAGCAGTTTTATGATGACTTTATTTCTAATGACTTATTTGGTGGGGGTTTATAGAGGAGCGGTCGGCAGAAAGAGGAAATGAATTAGCCTCTGCACAGATGGCTTTTAAGGCAAAAGACTGCATGACAAATGTTCCCTGCCCTCCAGACCCCTAGCCTCAGTATAACAAATTGAAAACGACGATGAAAAAACAGTAACAAGACACTGACTTCACAGTGCCATTGTATCTCGCTTCTCTCTACACAACATAAATATATATAGTAAAAACAGGAGCCTTTAATCTTTTAATACCCCAGCCCTCCACCCCCTGCTGACTTAGCGTAGTTGTGTCTATATGTGTCAAGTCTTCCTCATGCTGAGGGAAATAGAGAGCAAGCTCAGGAAGTTACTTACATGATTCTTCTATGGTGCTTCGACAGTTTTGTAATGAATAAGTTCTTATCCAGTTTCATGAGTTTAATGATAATGTTTAATGTGATGCTGATGTGGCCACTAGGTGCTTGGAGATAAAATTCATGTATTTGTATGGAGCCTCCCTTTGGAGGAGAGGTTTTAGCCTGGAGCTGTGTCTGCCGGCTGGTTCTCATTTAGAATAATGATGGAATATTCAAACCTAACAGGTTCGGCAGAATTAGAAAGGTTTGTGTTCTAGCGATGTCAAACCATCCCCTATAAGGTGCAGTCACCATTTACATGGACTTAATGTGTCCATGTTTGAGTTCTCTAACACAGTATTTCATATTTTTTAAAACGGTGATGTCCTATTCTTAGAGAGCTAACGCCCTGCAGAGTTGAACTCCAACCAACCCCAAAACAGTCTGAAAATTTCTAGAAATCCTGAAAACCTTGGTTATCTGGTTCAAGTTTGTTTGATTAGGGTTCTAGCTAAAGTCTTCAGGATAGTGGCCTTCCAGAAGCAGGATTTGACACCCTTGCTTTAAAGTGTCATGCGAATGCTTTTGTATGAACTCACAGGCCACTTCACAGAAGCATCTAAACATTGCGAATCAGTTAGATGCCTAAATATTGTGTCAACTTTAATGAATCTGGTCCTTCATTCAGTAGTCTCTTGAGGAATGTTCATCAGCTCTGAAATGTTGAGGTTCATTTCCCTCCTGCTGGTCTCTGGCGGTGGTCCCAACAGGGTTGAGAGAGTGCTGGATCTGTTCGGGACTTTAATGCTCCACTGCCCAGGAAGAGTCTCTGATAATGGCTCTTGATCTGTGAGTCTGTCTCTGCCTTGTTATCTGGATGAGAGGCCGACTAGAGGCCGTAGACTTATCCTAACGACCCAGTCGCTCCGGAGGGGCCACCCCCTCGCTTTCTCTCTCCCTCTCCCTTTGAGGACCCTCAAATTCAGACTTAGGCTATTTCCACTTCCAAATTTAATGTTGCCAAGCAAATGACGGCAATATGTCAGACATGGCTTGTTGTTCTTTCTTTAACCCACAAGATTAATCTTTGTCTTCTGTGGTCATTTTAGTGTGTCGATCACCATTTGAGAGTGAAGGAAGAAACGCAGGTCAAAGACTCGCCATATCTTAAAGGCTCTGCACGAGATTTGACGGCTATTATTATTGAATCACTGGGCTATCCTCTGGGCTCAGGAGGGCTACATTGGGGTCTCTAACTCCTGCTGGGACTGTTAGCAGAGTCCTGCTGATCTGCCACATGCCAGGAAAGCACCGTAAACCCATAAACAGACTTTCAAAGACATTTCTATGCCCATGACACAGGCCCAACTTCAAAAAGAGGACAATGATGGGCGAGAAGAGCCTAGAGAGGGGTTGGGGAGGGAGAGGGAGGAATGAGGTATTAATTTTGACACATTGTGATGGGTTAAATAGGCTCCAGTGCTCCTGCTAACTGCTACATAAACACAAGGTGTAATTTTTAACACAGATGCTGTCAAATTAGCCACTTGTCCATATTAGCACTAAAGCTAGATAGCATTGTTTAGGCAATGCTGATTGGGAGCTGTCTAAAGCATGAGTGGGCTCGTTTACACCTGCTATTAACATTCATTTGGTCAGTCAAGTGGACAGAAATACAGATGTAAACAGAATCAAAAGTATATTGCAAAACTTTCCTGGTTATGTGGGGTCTTAACCTGTATATCGAAATATTTTGAAAGGTTCAGATTTCAATCTGTGTGCCACTGGCATAAAAAATGCCTTTGTTGCTGTTGCATGTTGAAAATGAATAAATGTAGACATTATATTTAAAATTATTTTTATATATATATATATATATATATATATATATATATATATATATATATATAAAAAATGTGTGTGTATATATATAATATATATATATGTGTGTGTGTGTATATATATATATATATCTTTTTTTTTTTTTTTTTTTTTTTTTTTTTTTTTTTTTTTTTTTTTTTTTAAATCAACGACACTTTCTATTTTTGGATATTCAGATTTAGCTTAAATGCTGAATGGCAGTTTGTTTAAACAAAAACTGTACATAAATATATATAAGTAACAGAAAAGCATTCCTGGACACATGTAATCTATAACTCACAGGGGATATTTCAGCAGGATTCTAACACCGAAGGCCTGGATTAAATGACCCTCTGACTCCACAGGGTTCCATGTTCAGGCTTGTAGCTCATACTGTTTTCCAACGAACCGTAGAGTTTATTATAATTATAACCTACTCTTATTTTTAAATGTGTTCTCTGTTAAGTTGGTTTATTGAACTGCACAATTTAATTGTGTTGTATAATATTAATTATTTTTAAAAAAATGCATAGTTGTCATATGATATCATAATCATGCAATCCCAATATTAGATGTATGTTATGTTAAGTATATTTTATTATATATAATTAAAAAAGTATTCATTTTATTTCAGATAGCTAAAAGAATCAGATGTATTAAGGTTAAAACTCTTCAGTATTATTAATATGTGCTATCAACACTTTTTTTAGGTGAATTCTTATGTGAAACACCGTTGGTTAATGAAATTTTAATTTTTTTTTTTTCAACCACTGTTCCACCTCAGGAACAGTAACACTTGGGAATTCTCTGTTATATTTTATATATTGAACAAGTCGTTCTCATTTTAGGTCTGTTAACGGTACACTTACTTTTGCCACTTTTCTTTTTCAGTTCTGTGATTTATAGGTTAAGTTTGATAGCTCTGCAAGCAGATTCCTGCAAAATACAACATCGCAGATGCATTGTACATAAAGAATACTTCAGTTACAACTTGATTTATGCTCCACTGAACAAATGGCAAGTCAGCAAAAACACATTAAAGTCACCATATGAGATATGTCAGATTCAATAGGGCCTGGAGCCAAAAATGTCTAAAGAATCTTAAGAGCAAAGTTAGATTATTAATTTGAAATTCAAAAGATTGTTTATCTAAATGTCTGGCTAAGTATACAAACCATAAATGATTGTAAATTTGTCTTAAAGTAAATTGTCAGCAAAGATCTTTAACTACGTTTATGA
The DNA here is from genome assembly GCF_018831695.1 of Puntigrus tetrazona. Lineage (NCBI taxonomy): Eukaryota > Metazoa > Chordata > Actinopteri > Cypriniformes > Cyprinidae > Puntigrus > Puntigrus tetrazona. The sequence goes on from NC_056699.1 coordinate 18,637,791, forward strand.
TGTAGTTGTATGTTTGCCACTATAGTAAATCTATCATAACTGTGAATGGGGGGGGTAACTTTTTTTTTTAATTGTTCATTACTTTGCAGAGTATTGAGAGGAATCACACTCGTTTACATTCTCCTTTAAAGTTGATGCTCAGACCTTGGTTCTCACCTTTGACTAGTCTGGAACGTGTGAAATGTTTCCAGATGTGTATCTTTGCCAACAATCCTGGACCCGGAAGGTTCTATTGCTGACATACTGTGAATGTTAGTCCTTGTTATTTTAGGGTACAAAACAAGTTTCATAACTAAATATGGGTAAAGGAAAATGCTGGAGCGTCACTGTAGTGTCACTCGAGGGAACTGAGCAATTTTAGTGTTTAATATATAGGGCTTCAATAAGCATTACCTTATGTATCCATTCTATAGGATTCAATGTTATATTTCCAAGTATATCCCAGCATTCACAAAGGCTGTCTTTAGATGATACCTAGTTACTGTGCAGTCTTCTTATGAGCTTTTCTTGTGGACAAATACAGCTAGAAGAATATTCTCACTGTGAAACATTATTTTACAAAATCAAACTCATACATAAATCGTTTACTCGTAGATTCGCAGTATTACGTAGCCCTAAATTATTTTTCACACATTGCTGTTCATCCCTTTGCTTAAATAGACTTCAGCAAGAGTGAGGAAGTCTTTCAGCGAGGTGCAACATCAACAACATTCCTATAAGTTGGCCTGCTCCACATAGTTCAACATCTCTCGATAAATCACAGGCAAGACAGTTCAAGTTAAACTGAGGTGAAAGTTTGGGGTAAATAATCCAACCGAGACACCCTCAAACCCTCCCTTTTTAACTCTCTGTGGACTTGGCGGCAGATGATTCTGGGCAAAAACATAACTGAGCTGAAAAGTTTTCACCTTTTTCTTCACCATGACTCCTGTTGATTTTACTGAAAAGCATTGCTTTGCAATCAAGACATCCTTCCAGAGTGAATACCTTGGACTGTTTGAGACATGCAGTAAGATAGCATTATGATGATAAAAGAAAATAGCCATTGCAAACATGATAAGGTACAAGGACGTCTTCTCTTAAATGCTCTGTCCCTTTGAGGGCCCCCTGAGGGTGGATAGTTAGTCTAAAACTCATACATAGTCTTTCATAAACACTACACCAATACCTGTCATGCTCGCCCATCATTTTTCCCCCGGCTGCTCCATTGTTTATACTACACAATTCTTACATCTATTCAAACATTTGCTTTTCAATAAACACACATGAATAGGCAGAGACCTGAGGCAGATTCATTTATAATTTGTCACCTGATATATATGAGTCCATTCAAGTTTTACTTTTCTCTCCTTCTCCTTCTTTCTTTTTTCTCTCTCTGTGCTTTATGCTTCATTTTTAAACTCACGGCCCCGTGAGGGCCCTGTATGCTTCAGTTCACCGGTCACATTCAGCCATGCAGTCAGTGAATCAGTGAATGCTGCCATTTGTGGGATTGCACCCAAAACCAAAATTAGCTTTAAAAGCAGTTCAACAAGAAGTAACTACTTATCTGTGTTTAACATGCGTTCAGTTTAATCTATTGGGGGCATAAACATCCCATTGATAAAAAGTGCTCAGCGGACAGATTGCAAAATAATTAAAGGGAGAGTTTGGTACGGAATGTAAACTTTACAAGGGTCTCCATTTCTGTTTATTTTGAAACAGCTGCGAAGAGCCAGCCCGCCTGCCAAGTGTAAGCAGCTGTTTGTCACTTTCATTTTACCAAAGAGCCACTAGAAACAGAAAATCCACTTCAGCTGTCTGCCGCTCTTTCTCGTTGCTCTCGTCTCGCTCCAGCGCTTTCTTTCCGTCGCTCTCTCCGCCTTCCGATACAATGGACAGCTTCTTGCTTGGCACCGCTAATTGATTCGCTTTTGTCCGTAACTTCTTTTTCCACCCTAGCTTAAAGAAAAAGATAGCAGCATTATTGCGCCACAGAGCGTGCGGCAGCAATGGAAGATTTGTTAGCTCTTGGCTCAAGGTCTCAATAAGAAATGAAAATGGATTGCAAGAGAAGTCGAAAGAGAGCAAGAGAGGGAAAAAAAGGGTTGCGGACCATATTGTTTCCCTTTCGTTTGTAGATGTATTTGGTGCTGGGTGATTCCACAAACTCTTTCTCCCTCTAATCCCCTAAATTTACTTCTCCACTTGCAGTTTTCAGCTCAAACGGACTGTGCCAACAGGCAATAAATCAGCCCTGCCAAGGCAACACGGAACATCGGGGCTCAAATCTGCCGTAACGAGTTAGAACTACAGTAAACTAGATAAATCTTGTGGGTGATACAATCTAATCGCTGAGTGTCAGAGGAAACAACCTGGTCCAAAGGGAAGTCAGTCTATAATCTGCAAACCTCAGCGTGGAACAAAACCGTCTGAGACTGTTTACATACCTGCCCGCTGATTTATTTTTGTATATGACGAGCGGTCCTGTGACTATCACCCGCACATTTTATTACAGCTCTGGAATGTTCAATCTCGGAGGGAACAAGGTTACCGTTTTATCTATTTGTCTCCAAATATGGTGTTCGCTTTCTTTCAACCCTGTAATCCATCATAACCTTCTTCTAATGGCTTTAGGCACAGCTTTTACAAGACAGCGCTCTACAACTCTCAGTGCAGTCAAGAGCCACTTGGAAATAATTATTTTTTTGTGTTTATAAATTTGTAGCAAATTGGAAAAATGTGAAAAAAATAAGTAAGCTCACCAAAGTTACATTTATTTGACTATAAATAAAAATAAGAGTATTGTTTATATTATCCATCAGCATATTAGAATAAGTTCTGAGTGATTACGTGATGCTGAAGACTGGAGTAATGAGGAATAAATTAGATTTAAAACATTTATTTAAACATAAATTAGTTATTTTTATTGTTGTTATTGTTGTAGCTATTTCTTCTTCTTCTTATGCAATATTACTGTTGTTACTGTATCGTTGATCAAACAAAACCTTGGTAAGCTTTAAAGACTTCTTTCATAAACAGTGTATATAAATATATACATGTGTGTGTGTGTGTGTGTGTGTGTGTGTGTGTGTGTGTGTATCGTTAATCGCAATGAATCACGTCCAAAATAAACATTTTTGTGCATCTAACATGTGTGTGTGAACTATGTATATTTATAATTATACACACATGTATGTATATATTTAAGAAAAATGTTATGATAACACTTTATTTTATGGTTACACTTATTAGCATGGATATTACTGGAATATTAGCCATTTATTAGCGCTAATTAAGCACATATTAATGCCTTATTCTACATCCCTTATCATACACTATACCCAGACTTTATTGCAAATTAAGAATTTATTGAGGGAAATGTTGTAGTTAATAGTTAACAAGTGTTTCCTATTCTAAATGTTGTTTATACATTTAATATACCTATATATAATATCAATTATATTAATATAAAAATATACATGTAAATGCTTTCTAAATCTATACTGTATGTGTGTGTCTTTATGTATAAATAATAACACGGTGCACACACATATATAAGCAAAAACGTTTATTTTGTATGTGGTTAATCATTAGCCAGCAGTAATTATTAGCACTTATAGCATCTCATTAAACAGTTTTACCTATTTCTGTTTGTGCATGCATTTGTAGTGCCATTCTTCAGAGCGTTAACATTCTTATCTGCTTCAGTTCTCCTCGTTTCCCAAAAATGCCAATGTTAGCGCTAACTTCCAAACACAAGGCATGCGTACTGTATATGCGGTACGTCTCAGAGGTCAATCTGTGGTCCTCTAGCTCGCTGGAGCCTTTTAGCCCTCTGCCCTGTCTGAGCACTGAACCCTCCGCTGGGCTGGGTCACAGCGGAGCCAGAGCGCTAGCCATCGATCAGCTCTTATCAGTTCACCACTGACAGTTCAGAAGCGCAGCGGAGGGGCTGAGTGAAAGAGCCCTGAGAGAGAGAGGAAGAGGGAAAGAGAGAAGAGAAAGAAAGATTATGCCCTGCGCTGTCTGCGCTGTCAGCTGCCGGCCTGAGCTGTACTGTCAGGCCAGGGCCTAAGTTATGTGTGCCTCGGGGCTCCCTGATAAGTCTGTAGGGGTCTGAGTAAGACAGAAAGAGGGGGAGATAAGCGCTGAGGTATAGCTCTTTCAGAGCAGATGACAGGCTCTAGTTTATGATTTTATGTACTTCATTTCAATAAATTAGAGTTTGAGAGCCTTGCAGAATCATCAGTAGTAAAGGATTGTACCTGTAATATCGTACATAAAACACATTTCCCGCATGGTGTTATTTTTGTTTGTTCTTCTATATGCTGGCCATAGTGTATATAATTAGCATGTAATGTATTTATTTACCGTGTATAATTTATAAGTGCTGAAACCATGACCGTGACACTATTATATTCTCACAACAAATAACAGAAAAGAAGCCTATTCTTAAGGATTTTTTGTATTAAAAAAATATACATTACTGTTGAAATGTCTGGTAATTTTTTTTTTTTTTTTTTTTTATGTTTTGGAATCTATAATACACAAATATTGTAAAATGTTATTACAAATAAAAAAAAATAGCTATTGTATTCCAAATGATTTATTTTGTATTAATTTTATTTATGGATAATACATATAAAGGCCAAAAGAACTGCATTTATTTATACATAAATCAAAATCTTTTATTGAATTGTCAGTGTCTTTATTTTTACTCCTTCAATGTCCATATATAAAAAAGGAAAATGAAAATTGTTAAAGATTAGATTAGATAATTGTTTGAACTTCATATGAAGATTAATCCGCCGTTATCACTTAACCAATGAAAACTAGAATGTCTTCGCATTCTTTTCCTCAACACTGCATGCATACCAAATAAATGTAATAATAAAATGTTAGCAGAATATTTCAAAAATGATTGAGAGTCATTGCAGCATTTAAAGAATAGATTATGAATGCCCTCGAGTAGCATGAGTCTTCTGTATACTATTTTTGGGGTGCTTTTCCAGCGGTGTTACCCTTGGTGGTCCTGTCCATCCCCGCCAGCGATATACAGTTCAGTAACAAATCCAATTATTCTCTGACCCTGTCTCAGCAGCAGGCCTGTGCCAGCAGAGCTAATTAGGACCCAGTGTCCACAATGGGCAGTTCAGTGGCCTTGCAAGAGAGAATAAGTGATTTGTTTAAAATCTGCAGGCTTTTTTGTGTCTCTTTGAATGAGAAGCGATGGAAATGGTTATGGAGGGTAGTGAGCTGGGTCAGAGCCGTTGTGATGAGGGTTTGCCCACTTGACTCTATGAGTAGATAAGTTATGTGTGGACTGATGGATAGACTTATCACAGGTCTGGTGAGGAGGGACTGATAGGCTGAACATCCAACCATCTACTAAAAGACAAATAAGAAGAAATGTCAAGTAACGCATTGAATTAAACAGAATTAAATAACATTTTGAAGTAGAAACCTTGAAATTTATTTTATAATATCAGGTATAGAACACACATTACTGAGTACTGTTAGATTAGAAACAATAATGTGCTAAAACACAAAATTTAATGCATATATATATATATATATATATATATATATATATATATATATATATATATATATATATATACTAAATCTCCTGTAAACATGTTAATAATAAGTAGATACAACAAATATACATTTATTACAAAAACAAAACAGTTGCATCTTTAAAAAAAATACATATTTACATTTTATTGCTGCATATAAGACCATAAACACATATATATTATTAACATATTACATACAAATTTTACTGTGGCGATTGTTGAATGTATATCTTTACGTTAACAGAGACTATATATATAAATATCTGACAATATATGTCATATTTCACATTTCTAAGGTAGCTACAGTATACAAAGGAACAGAATTGAAACAAAATCATATATTGTTGGAACAAACTAAAACCTTTCCAAAGGCAAGTCGAATATAGATCTCATCAAAGCTGTTTGTCCTTAATGGATAACGCTGGATTCTACTGTTTATAGAGACCCACAACAACAAGTGGGATGAAGACATTAAAGCAAAACATTAAAAAAGATCCATCGAGAGTCCATTGCGAATCCAAGTACCTCATTATTCTCTGCCATTCTCAGCCTAGCTTGCTGCTTTGTAGCCCAAGGCTAACTGTAAATCCTAGTTTGTGTACAGACAAGTACATGTGTCAGTAGACAGATGAGAGAGCTAATCTGCGCTTGAACCTCTTTCCTGGCAGACAGACAGACAGAAACTAGAAAGGATGGCTCCCCTTTGTGAGCTTTGCTGTGATGTGTCAAGTGAAATTTGACCTTTATTCCTTAAACGAGAGCCTCCACCCTTTATGATGCAGCAGCCCACATAAGACTCTTCATAATGAAAATGAGACTTCAAACGCTAGCGCACTTATTCACAACTCAATTACTGCATATCCTTGGTTGTCTCCAATGTCATCGTTTTGTGTCCGGTTTATGGTAGCAAAGCATTTGTTTTTTTTAACCGTTTGGCAAGATACAGCTCATTATTGACTGTGAACTACTCTAGATTATCAGAGTGTCTGTGGTTCCCACAGTCGCGACTTTGCAAACCCCTGCGTCTCTCTCGCTCTATTCCTAGACGCCTTAGAGCCAAACAATGCTGAGACAAAGTCCTCAGTGGAGCCAGACTGATAAAGCTATCCACAACTGTCAATCAAATCACTAACAGAGTGATAATGAACACTTTAGCCCTGCCACACCAGCTCCAGTAAACCGCTGTCATTCTCCCACCGACACTCTCTTGTGAGTGTCACTCCTTCTCTTACCTCATTTTCCTCTTGTCATCCTTCCCATTCATTGCGTCATGATAGCACGCTGGTATCAGACAACAAAAGCAACGATGACTTGTGGATCGTTTTTGGGAATTAGGAATGCCATTCTTAAGAGGCATTATAGACTTAAAGACCACTTCGGTTGCTAGAGACCCTGAATGTGTACCGTACATAACTGGTGCTTCGGTATTTGCAAATGATCCATTGTGTAATCCATGTGATGAAACTTCTTGTAAACACGGTCTTGAGAGAGGTTTACTAGCTCGCAAGGGGCTCAGCAATAATGATGGGGCCTGTGTGTGAGTCGATGAATTTCTTTTGGTTCACCTGCCTTTTCAAATGAAACCTTTTACTTCCAAATGTTTGCATTGACTTTAACGTTCTGCAGATTTTTCACTATAATATTTTTTTCTTAATTTGCAGGAATTATTTGTCATAGTCTTAAAAGAATCCATCATAATGTGACAAACAGCGATCAGTAATATTTGAGTTGTTTGACACTCTTTTGCAGAAAAAAAGGAAACACTTTATTTTAAGGTGTACATGATACAGAGTAATTAGCTAGTAAGTAGCCATTATGCTTACATAAAACAAAATGTACTTACCATGTAACTAAGTTGTGGAACAGTTTGTACTTACAGTTTGTAATTATGTAGATGTAATAGGCTGCTACTGGTATATGTGCTTAAAAACATGTAATACCTTTCTAATTACATTACAATTACAGAATATTACACAGGCATAAACTACTTTGAATAAAGTGCATCAAGATTGTACTTAAGTGTGAGTAGCTGTGTAAGAGTAAAACTCTGTCTGTACATCTACATAATTACAAATTGTAATTACAGGCTGCTCTATAAGATAAGTTGTTACATGGTAAGTACATATTTTTCATGCAAGTACAATGTCTACGACTAAGTACCTAAATAGGTAATTACTCTGTATTAAGACACCTTAAAATAAAGTGTTACCAAAAAATTTGTCAGTTTATAGTTAATAATGTATATACTTTTTTTGTGTACACAATTTATATTATGTTCCAAACGGTGAGAAATATTTAGTAAAATATATTGAACATAAATGTCATATTTATGAACATAATTAATGTAATGTGAAAATTAAAAAAATGTCATCATGTAATTAATTACTGTAATGGCAAAGCTAAAATGATTAATCAAGATTAATAAGATCCAAACTGTTTGGTTACATAACATATTCACATATACTGTGTATATTTATTTATATTGTGTATATATAAAGACAAAACATACATTATATAAATAATATAATATATAATATTAAATATATTATATATATATATATATATATATATATATATATATATATATATATATATATATATATATATATATATAATTTTTTTTTTTTTTTAATACATGCATTTTTGTGTATTTATATATGTGCATCAAAAATAAAATTTTTGGAGTGCTGCCAAATCAGTTTATTACTTTTTAAAATTTTATTTTATCATTGCTATTGCTATTTTTGGTGACCAAAAGCATTTCTTATAATTATCAATGTAGAGGCAGCTGGGAGAATAGAACGCATGATCGAACTTCATATGAAAATGTTCTCCTTTGTTTCATAGAATATCTTATTAATGCTTTCCTTTTACACAGGAAACGAACCCTGCTAATTTAAACAGTACTATAACAACTGTCCAGTTTCGTTGTGCAGAAATAATGAGCTAGGCAGGAGTTCCCAAGCTTGCACTGAGTCAGGTCATGGCCTAAGTTGGCTAACAAAGATCCAGGTCTAATCCAGGTTTGAAAAAGACTAGTCTAATAGCTGAAAGCTGCACTACTTTGACTTCAGACGAAAGGGACACGCATTCTTCAGAACAGGTCCGGAAGGTCCCTTGTTACCATTAGGGATAATTGCACCCGCACAATCACTGGAGCTGCCATCTTCTTTACATATCACCATCAGACACCTCGCACAATCTCCACAGACAAGAGCATATTTTGAAAGCAATTAAATACTGTGGTTTGCCTTTGCTGATTTGACACTTGGTGGCTGAGTTTGTGCAAGACACACCTGGTGGTCTTTGGTCTCAGACGAGCTAGGAAAAATATAAATCTATTTTTCTTTTTGTCTGTGTGTGTGTGTGTGTGTGTGTGTGTGTGTGTTTGTAATTCTCCATACAGTGAATATTAACTACGAAAAAAACGGCAGTCTGGACTTTCTGCTATAAATAACTTCTTTTCCAAAAAAATGGGTTTTAGTGTCATCATGGTAAGTAAGTGATTTTTGGGTGAACTATCACGTAAAATGTGTTGTTTTAGCTCTCGAGATTGATCTCATTGTCATGCACCTTGTGAGAAACATACTTTTTTTGTTTGCTTTATGAAGAGACGTTTAAAGGGTTTAGGTTTTGAGATTTTGGTTTCGGTTGATAGACATCTTTGCAGATAGCAGAAGAATGTTTCTCTAGTCCTCCTATCTAACCGCAAGCACACTCATTCGCAGCTGTTGTGATACTTAATGCCTCCCAAATGAGAAATATAAAATATAATTCTTGGGAGTCTCTTATGAGTTCATGTAAGAAGTATTGCTCTTGAAGACTAGCACATTTACATTGGTTGAAAGCCCACTGATAACGCTTGGAGGAGGTTAACGAAAGGATTAGCCATCATTTAAACCTTGTGACCGCGCAGTCATTAGCAGAGGACTCAAATCTTAATTATCATAAAATATTACTGGTAACAGAACACAGACCCAATTGAGACACTAATTGAGAAACATCAATACCTTGGCTCCAAAAATAATGAGAACATATGTTCATTCCCAATATCTCTGTTCAGTCAAACATCATATCCTGTCTTACTCCCCCAGAGGAACTCACAGAGGATGACTACATGGGCTAATCTGCCTATTATACAGAATTTGTTCCTGAGCATTTATACTAATTTTATAGGAAAATTAGATTCGCTTTTAGATTTATAGACGGGTTATTGAGAGATCGAGTTCAAAATAAGACGTACTGTCAGTGAATGAAGATTTAGAGATTTAAAATCACATTTTTAGATATTCAGACACAATTTTGGAGATATAAAGTCAATCGAGCAGGTATAACCATCATTTAGCCATTCATTCAAAGCAGAAATGGGCTATATGGTAAAACAGTAAGTGCCATATGCATTAGAACTTTTATTTCAACAACTAAAAGATTAACTTGTTATAGAAACATTTTGATCTTAGAGTATCCTTGAGATGGCGACGATCATAGATGACAGAGATGAGTGTTTTACCGAGTAATGGGCTAAGTGCCAGTCATTGGGTCCATTTTAAGGCTACGTTTCACTATTTCCTGTCTTTTCTGTCTCTTTTTCTGTGGAAGGTGGCTGATCAGACTTCAGTGAGAGCCTTAAAGAAACCTCATAAAACTGTTTTTATGGATACTTCCCGACCTCATTCCTTCATCTCTCTATTAGAGGAGACAGTGCACCGATTCAAGGCCACAGTTTTCATTTTAAACAGCAGTCTGCCTAATGGACCCAACAGCAGCAATAACTGTGCTGTGAAAACAAGACCATGTAGCTTGTAAGACATATCACACTTGTTGTAAAAACACATATGTAACCAGATACCATTGTGTTATTTAACCACAAAGTGAAATGAGCATAAACTGTTCATAAAACATTACTTTACAGTATAGTTGCATTAATTAAAACTAACGGAGCAACTAATGGCTGAGATTAAGTCATGCATTTGTTACAAAACTTTTGATATATTTTTTAATACATGGCAGCTTTTTGATTTGAATAATAACATTGCTAGTTAATAATGGTACCAAGAAGAGCCTTATTTTAAAGAGTTAGCAAATGGGTAATAGAAATCACAACGTAATTATTTTAGGCATGGCATGCTTTTAAAATGAACTAATGAATTACAAATCGGCTCTTATCTCGATATGTACCTCTGCCAGCCGTACTAATGTTGTCAGCAGCATGAAATCATTTATTTGTTTGGGCATGTGAGGGAAATCTCTGAACCCTTCAACGTGGCACAATATCATTATCATTAAACATTATTCCAGGCAGAACATTATTTTTGATGTGCGTTATCAAAAATCGAAATAAGCGTTTGATAGAGAGTTCAGACGTTACCTCAATGGCGGCGTTGTATTTTTTTTGCCGTTCATTGATTGGTTTATTTAGCCATTTATTCAGCTCTCTCGCTTTCTCCCGCTCGCTTCCCCGAACCCCACCCCTCTCCAAAACCCTACACTCCCACAAAAAATGTTCTATTCATTGTTTCCAGTCCTTGGGAAACAAGGGCGATCTTTAGAGCAAATTATATGGATGCATTCCACCTCATATATTTGTCAGGCATTTCAGCAGTGGAACACTCATTAGGAGAGGCAATAAGGAGCTCTGACAGGCAGCTTCAGTCCACCTCAAAGCACAGTCCATTTACGCAGGCCCTCAGGAGTGCACGTACACGCTGCTCCTTAAAAAACACACTCCCGTTACACTCTCCTCGCTCCGGAGTGTGTGTATTGTGACACATTCGACACAGATGTGTGATTTAGATGAGGTGAGTTTAGGGAAGTGATTGGTATAGTTTGACAAAGGTCAGCAGAGTTGTCTCCGGTGTGTGTTGGTGATTTATTTCGGGAGTACTGTGGTTTGGGTGAGCCGTACTGAGTAGTGTGACAAAGACATATTTTTGTGGATAGGAAACTGGTTTTATTGGTTGACGAAACCTCAGAGTTCCAGCTGTTTCCGAGCTATGAGTAAAGGCGGACAATGTTACTTCAACTCCAGACAGATTTAGGAGAGATGGAGAAAAGCTGGGAAATGGAAAATGATTTGGCAAATCTACTTTGAGATGAATGCTTTCAGATCCTGTAGGTGTATCTTTCTTAAGTCGTTCGCTCTCCACGCTAGCACGATTTATCTAATCACCTGATTTATAAATAACAGCCGCAATATTTCCGTCAGAATGGCAGCTTCGGCTATTTATTTAATACCTCTGATGTAAACATTTCATGCACTATTGCGTCTGTAACTGCATATTGAAGCCAAAACAAAGACAAAACGGGCCTTTTTACAGTGCATTCTCCCGATGAGCCATCAAGCTGCGTTACAATTCAAAGGTTTAGACATTATCACTGAGTAAATAAGTCTGAAACAACAGATAAAGGATTGATAGAATAGGGGCGCTCAGTATTTCCACTGGTAAACATGATCACGTCACCAGTCTTAGCTCAACTTTTCATCATATCATGGGAAAAGTTGAGTCGAGCATTGTTTAAGCTTGCTCTGCTATCTCTGTCTTGTTGGTATACAGCAGTCATGTCTATATTCAGTTGAGCTGTCACACTGTTGCCACAGAGGAATATTGTCTGCTTATGTGATTACAACATATCAAAAGGTATGTTATCAGGTCGCTCACCATGACTTCTGGAAGGAAAAACACTGTTATCTAATTTATCTGACATAATTGCAAATTATATATATAGGATATGTATATAAATATACACACACACCATGGGACATATATTTATTTATTTATTTTCTGTCACAGCATAGGACACTGTACAATTTTTGTCAACTACCCATATATGTGTATGTGTATGTGTACAGAAAACAGATAACTCTTTTTTTTCATTATGCATTCCAATTAATCTCAATCAAACTGCTGTTGGGCAATTTTGACTAGGTTTATAAATATGTGTGTGTGTGTGTGTGTGTGTGTGTGTGTGTGTGTGTGTGTGTTTGAATTGTAAATAATTTCAACCTTTGCAATGCCAACAATAAAACGCTAATAGAAAGAATAGCATAAGTGACCTAAATAAAAATGACAAATCCATCCATCCATCCGAGGTGATAAATATTAAAACTTCACTTCTGATATACTCAGCCTAATATATTGCACATTGTATAAAATGTAAGTTGTAATAATTTATTTAGATTGATTACACAATCAATTTAAATATAATCAAATTCAATCTGCCTTTGGGTCACAGAGACACTGGTGACTAACCCAGACACAACAGCATATCATTTTGTAAAGAATTCATAATTCTTTTAAAATTTTTAATAAATATTTTCTCTTAATGTATTATCATTTTAAATTATGTAAAATTATAAATGCATGTCAGCATCCCTCTCCACCTTCTTTCTCAACACACACACACACACACACACACATATATATATAACTTGTTGTATGAAGTTGTTAGCAAGAGTAGTCTTTAGGTTGTAAGAAGTGCAACATACTGTGAAAAAGTGCTGATGTTTACAAAACACTTCTAAATTTGTCTAAGCAAACAGATAAAGTGACCCCTTTCTTTGTGTTCTATTCTCTGAGATCAACCTGCTCTCCAGGTGTTTCGGTGCTACTAATAGGACATGTACATGAAGTGCGTGTTTGTTTGCATCTACAAGAGTCTGAGATCTCTCTCCTCCTCAGGCAGTGTGTCAGGGAGAAAGTGCTGCTGGTCATCAGCTAATGCTGACATCTGCCCCCTGCCAGCTGACTGCCCTCTGGGACAGAGATCTTAACATGCACCAGCCACACACATACAACCTCTCTCTCTCTCTCTCTCTCTCTCTCTCTCTCTCTCTCTCTCTCTCTCTCTCTCTCTCTATGTCTTGCACTGTGGCTTAGAGCAACAGGTGGTACTGCAACTCTTATTAAATTTAATGGGATTATCTGCTAACCTGTCCTCCTAGTTTTTTTTCTCTGTGATCTTATCTTTGTATCTTCTACTGAAAACAAAGAAATAAAAAGCTGCAGACAAAGGCTAGTTACCTAGATCTGCATGCAAGTATGGTAACAGAGTTTGAGGCAGCGCCGTCTGTAGGCGCGTGCCGAATCAGAGCGTAAAGAGTCCTGGAGCCGACCTTTTCTTGAGCGTCCCACGGCCCCCGAGGGCTCCAAGGAGGGGTGGCCTCTGAGCCAAATTAACTTATCTTGTCCATTTGTTTCTCCTAAAACAGATTACAGCGAGGGAGCCCACACTAGATGCACTTGGGCCCCTCACTCACTCACTGACTCCCTGACTGAAGCCCATGGGCGCTTGACCAGCTTTTGTTCATGGTGCATTAACTCTGTCACACATTAGCTCTGACCACAGCTAATTGACTGCACTTGAGTCAATTGCTGTATAGAGTCCATATTATCAGCTTTTAAAGAGTCTTTAGCTTCACCTCCCTTTTGACTAACCCTGCTCCCTAAAGTCGCTAGGAAAGCTCTGTGGTAGTAAATATCTTAATGCACACTTCCAGATTTTGGTCACTATATCAATTTAGTACAGAAACACAGAAGTGTGGTTTATTTCAGGCAGCTTCCAGAAGTTTTCTTGGATAGCGCTGTCAGGAGAGCAAACAGTTTGGAAGACCGCTGGCAGGGAATCAGACGTGGGCCTAGGAAAATTGATGAGTGTCATGGATCCTGAGCTCCAGCACGCAGACTAAATGGCCATATTTATTAGACGTTACAACAACAAATGGATGCTTATTGCTCTAATGGCCCTGATTTCCTTCTTGTCTCAAGGAAATCCACAAAGAGCAGATGCACAGTGCCATTAGCAATCAGTCCTCTGACCTTAGCTTTAAAACATTTAAGTCTCTTAGACAAAAACAAACAGCAAACGAACTCTCACTTAAAGAGTTTTGTCCTGTTAAAGTGTGCATATTTCTAATTATCTCTTCGTATATCTATTATATTATATTAAAGCTGCAAAGTCTTTTTTGTGTTCAAAATGTAAAAAACTATTTTTAATAAGGAAGCACACCATGAATCAATTTTCTAAACTACGTTTTAGGCTTGTCCTGAATCACTACAGTACACCTATAGTAAGTGTTTATAAACTGGTTCGGGTAGGTACCATGCGGAATAAGCCCAGTACCTGCGTGATTCGTCATAGACATAAACAGACAGAAATAGCTTCGGCTACAATCTTCTTCCACAAAATGCACACAGTTATGTTTGTTAACCACTAGAGCTCCAAAAGTTACGGACTGCAGCTTTAAGCTGTCGACATTAGTGCAAAAAATGTACAGTGTTTTAAAATACAGACAAACAAGATGCACAAGCCATACATATCTGTCTGCACGTGTAGACCATTTCTAAAACTCCACAGATGGAATGCGAAAATGTCTTCGGTGTTAGTGACTAAAAACGTTTCTAAAAATCGAGTGCAAACCAACTGGACTGTTGTGGACTGCAGGCTAGTGATGGAGTTTTATATGGGAAAAAATTTCAGGTTTCTGCTTTTTAAAGTTATGTCTGCACACACACAATATTTAGCACATATAATTAACAGTTTAAAAAACTGTGCAAACAAAATATATATATTGTCATATAATAGTATAATATTAGTTTTTTTTAAATATTTCACGCATCTATTTATGCATTTGTTTGTGTTTGCTTCGAATGAATGCTCTAATTCACACCCATTTAAACAGACCTATAACCAAAGCATCATACAAACAACATAAGGATTCTTTGAAAGGAGAGCGTGCGTGTTTACATACGTGTTCGCAGATAATGCATATTAGCCTCTTGTGAGTTTCTCCGTGTTCTATAAACAGCTCAATGCTATTTAAATCTGGGTGTGACTGAAAAAGCCTTGCAGCACGTTAAAATAGAGGCCTCTCAGTGCAGTAATTACTCCCAACAGGAGGGATTGTTTGACAAGGCACAAGGCAGGGGTCAAAGGTCACGCCCTGTCTGCCTCTCTTGTTTGCCAACATGGACACAAGATCACAGCCCTCAACGGCTCTGCGCGCTCTGTCACATTTAGCCTCCTTGCAAACAACAACAACAGCTCATGAACCCTCACGAAGAGCCTCAGACCTACACGTTCTGCTTCTGTTATGAAGTCAGTGCTACGTTCGCCATTTTCTTAGTCTCCAAGTCGGCCTCACTGAATGTGGCTGATTAGTAATTATGATAAAGCGCTTGTTGCCGCGAGCAAATTGAGTCCTGGGAGTCGGCCGTCCAGTCTGTGATTGATCATTAGTCTGTAACTGGCCGTGTCTCGGACCAGGGGTGTATTTTTAAAGCCGATCGCTGGTAAAGAGAAATCTGGCGTGAGGCATGATGCCTGAGGCCTTAGTCACAGAAAAGAGTGTGTCTACCTTTATCTGCTGGTATGCTGACTGATAGAATATGGAAATACAAACATGGCCTGATAGATAGTAAAGAAGCAATTATGTAGATGAACAGACGATAGATAACATCTTCTGCATTTAATTTGCATTTAATCATTTAGCAGATGCTTTTATCCGGAGCGACTCACAGATGAGAACAATGGAAGCAATCTAAATCAACAAAAGAGCAATGATATACAAGTGCTATAGCAATTCTCACTTATATATAAACACAAACACAGTCTAGTTCTTAAAATAACAGACTTAATGTTAATGTTTTTAGGTTTGTGTTTCAAAAGTAACTAAAATAACCGGGATGAAGCAGATGCATGGCGATATAAGAAAATATGTTGCGAGAAAATGCATATGAATGTATTTAAAGAACTTTCTCAGCTCACTTTCTCATTTCCTATACATGTAACAATATTCAACTGCACCTTATTGTATCCTTGTTACAGTGTAATTATACATTTAAGTACTGAGTAATATCAACATGTACTTACTATGGTTAAGATTAGGAATAGGTTTTGGTTTAGTTAAGGCTTAATTGAATGTTAAATTGCATCATTTATTGTTATTGTAATAGTAAGCATTTATAACGTGCAACAAGGACCAGTGTTACGAAATAGCAAGGCAAATGTTTTCTCCATCATTTATTAAAGTGAATTGGAAGACTGATAACAATTTAGTTTTTTAATGTTTGGAAATAAGTGTCTTATGCCTATTAGGGCAGCATTTATTTGATGAACAATACAGTAAAACAGTAATATTATTATTTTTTTTATCAAATAATAAAAATTTTCTTTTTAGCATTTAGTTTAAAATTAAATGAATTTTCAATAACCGTATCTCCAGTCAAGTGTTGTAACAAAGGTTTCTTTTAATCAATTCAAAATCCTGATAATGTACAACAGTTGGTTATAATAAAACTTATTCTCCCAAACCATAAGGTGTTACCTTATGTGCCTACTATTTCTATTATTTCTATTCTATTTACATAGAATAAGAAGAAATTCTTATCAGTTAACTTTAATTTACATTTCAATTAAATAATAAAAAAAACTGCAAGGAAACCATATTTAAAGGAGTGGTTTTGTGTTATTAGTAAAGTGAATTCAACACTCTCCGGCACAATGGAGCATTGCAGTGTGGGAAGGGTGTAGGTGTTTTACTGAAAACCGCTGGCACTAAACCATTTACTAGTCTCCTTGTAGTTCAAGCTAATCTGTGGTGAAATACCTGGGTCGAAATTGGCTAGTTAACAAAGTCCAGTTCGCCCCTGCTGGTAGATATTAAAACTAAACTTTTTTTTTATTAAAACTATCCGTCTGAGTATCTGCACCAACTGAGCAACTTCCCTTGAGATGAATGAGAATGCAAATGGATAGCTTTCTTCAGATATTATATAGCCCTTTAGCTACTAGACTTTCCTGTGAGCAGAAATGTGAAATGATCTGCTGTATATTTACAGTACCAGTCGCTACTTTTGCACGGACTGGAAAGCTTGAAAAATGTAATATTCCGTTGGGTTTTGAAGATGCTGCACGCAGTAAGGTTCCTTATTCTGTCACCGAAGATGTCTGTATATGTAATCTGCTCGCAAACACTCATTAAAAGTGGCGATTTGGGAACTAGGCAACTGCAGCAGACTGTAAACACACATAACCAGAAACAAGTGAGCCGCATTATTTCAAATTGGTTGTGCGTCATGAAACCCACAGCAAGCAGTCCATTCAAAAAAAGGGGAACGGCACAGTCTGTTTCAGAGTCCAGAGTTAAATTTTGCAGATATTGATGCACTGCTCTTTTCTAGATTATGACATGGTGGAGAATTGGTGTTATCGTGCCAAACAAGTGTTGTAACAGATAGTGCGCCTTTTTCAAGAACCACATCCACAATGCATTTCTGTGGAAAAAAAAAAAAAAAAATCCTACCCATATGCATATGTATGTTACATTTCTGAATAGGTACGTTCTGATTTATTCATTTTGCTTCCAATAAGCAAAGAAAAATGATCAGTATAACAAGGGGCCAACTTGTAAATCTACAACACCCATCAAATGGACTGCCTGCTGACCTTTGGCCACTGAGCAGCGCTTGCGTGCACTGAAGCTTTGGACTACAGGTGAGAAAGCTCTGACCTGTCAGCGGTGTTAGACCCCTCTTCTCTGCGCTCTTCAGGGCGCCAGAGCACATGTGAGGCTGAAGGGAGGAATGTTAACAGTCGTCATTAGTATCTGGGCTTCTGAGGGGGAGAGGGGCCCAGCGGCCCTGCTGCGAGTATGTCACCGGCTCGCGCCGCTATCTCTGTTTGGGTTTTCCCACGTTATGTCATGCATAGACACACATGTACGCACGCACACGGGGCCGTGAGAAGCAGGTAGGGATTTTATTTAGTGTTTAGAGTCCATGACTCCAACTGAGATTTATGGTTGCAGCGATGTGTAGATTTCACATGGGGTTCTGCAGTTCATGTTCGCTGTTTAGAAACTATCCCCTTTAAATTACTAATTTAAAATTAGTGCATTTCATTAAATAGTATTTATCCCATATATTTGATTAGTATCCAAAATCCAAAAGCATGGAAGTATATTTATTTTATATATATATATATATATATATATATATATATATATATATATATATATATATATATATATATATATATATATATATATATACATACATACATACATAATATAATTTATTTTCACATTTTTGGTCACTTTATTATTGGGTGACCTTGACTACTATCTACTTAGATTTAAATTAAACATTTGAAACAATTTGATTCAATGCCCTTACTGTGTACATACATGCTTATGTCTTTGTACTTCTTTGTACTTGTGCATCTATAATTAATTACACCATTGACCAATACCTTACACCACATCCCAACAATAACCTTACCAATATCCCACCTCAATACCAGCAATATCTTTGATGTTTTGCATAAAAAATGTGTTTTGCAATATAAAATGAACAACAACTTGGGTAACACTTTATTTTAAGGTGTACTTGTTACAGTGTGATAATACATTTAATACTGTGTAATATTAATTAACTACATTTATTTACTTACTATACAGTTAGGGTTGGGATTAGGGTTTGTCTTGAGGTTACTTGAATGCAACTATGTATAATTTATTGTTATTATAATAGCATGTGTAACATGTAACAAGGACACCTTAAAATAATGTTCCCTTACATTGTACTTATTTTTGCATAGTAGTTCATGCCACATATAAAATGGAACATTTATGTATTTATTAAGTTTAAATTAAATTAAATAAATGTTAAATTATATTGTAAAGGATATTTGTAACTTATTATTGATAAAAATGTGCTCATGAAAGAATGGGGTACATTTATAAAGCAATACATTTTCAAACAATACGTTTCATATGAGCATATTATTTTTAAAGAGTCATGACACTGATGACTGGAGTAATGGCAGATGAAATTTCAGCTTTGAATTTTTTAAATATATTTATATAGGAAACCATTTTAAATTACTACAGTTTCGGTGACAAAAAGTGCTGTTTGTAAATACTGTAACACTAAGAAGTATAAGGTTAGTAGAATTGCTTGTAACTTTAAAATGCAAACGACTCAAACTGCAAATTCCAAGCCCATCGTACGTTCACACAAAGGTTTAGAGAGGCATAAACCCCAGGGTGAACACTAACAAACAGAAAATGTCTCTTTATAGGGAACGTATTACCTCATTACCCTGTGTGACCACCTTCACGAACAGGACCGTCTTGATTAGCAAATGTGTAACATTCCTTCGAACACTTTATGGATACCAGTGCGCTGAAGTCTGAAACCCGGCTCCCGGTTTGCAACATTAACAGCATGTAGAGGGAATTTATGGTGTGGTACACTGGAGGGTGAGATGGGCTATCCCGGAGGTCAAGCTGACCAGGGCAGATAACACGAGCTGATCCAGGGCACCGCAGGCCACTGTCCCCCCCCTCCCTCCTCTCAACCATGGATCTCCAGCCCCATCCGTGGTTCTTTGAAGTACCTGTGATTTAAGGTTATGAGAGGAGGACTCTGGCAAGGCCTCATTGATCTCGGAGCGTATCGGCGGCTGTGACTCTGCCACGCTTTTGTTGTGAGCAGATTGACCTTATTTTCATCTCTCCGTCAATGTCTGATGACCGGACGGTGGATCCAACCTCCGGCATCTGGCTTCTCTGAAGTGATGCTGTAGAGTGAAATACTGAGTGAGCGGGATAAACATTTGCTTTTATGCTGGAGGTGCCGGAATTCGGCAAGCAGATCTCGGACACCGAGCAAAGCACATGTGGGCTCTAATGGATGGTTGGTTTGAAGATGATTGCATGCGTGTGTGATGAATAGGATTCTGAAACGGCACGAGATTCCACAAATCTTAATCAGAAACTATCGAGCAAGAAAACCGCTCGCCAAATTGCGGCAGATCTTGTTACTCCAAACAGATTATTATGGTGATGAATGTCTAAGTAGTGAAGCACTTGCTGCTCGCGCACACACCAATATTACTGGCTTGCTTGTTGTTCCAGCACCGCGTGTGAGGATGCGTGCCATGGAAAGAAAAATGGCTGCGGTAGTTGTTCTTGTCTAATCTATACAGCTGAGCTGCTTTGAAATTTAACAAGCAAAAGAATTACAGCTCCCGAATGTCAAGCGGTTTATTTTGTTTTAATGCTACAGGAAGCAGCTGCCATCTACTGTATGTACACAGCCGAGCCTCTATCATACATATACTGCACGCCGCATTACATCAGCTCTCTGCTGCAGATAGGAAAGTTACATGATGCTCACCCTATCTTTTTACCCTCTTTTTAATTTTTTTTTTTATGCATTTTATTTTTTATTTCATTGAACACTGTTCTTTTGGTAGAATATGATGTATATAACAATGTTTTCTGTTGTTATACAAGTCAATGGCATGTAGGAGTGTCTGATGCAAAAAAAAAATGAAGCAAAAAAAACCCCAAACAAATAAAATATTACATAAAGTTTAAACTCCATGTGCCATGTAAAGTTTGGTTCTGTAGTGCTTTGCAAAATCTTTATACAATTTACAATCCAAGTATAAATTTAAAAACTTTAAAAATGTCAAGTGGTATAACCAGAAAAGCAAAAAGACATAACATATGTCCCTATACTTGTAAAGTTTTATTTATGTAAATGCAAATGTTTTCAATATTAAATAAAAATATCTAGGTAAAATTAGTTTTTAATGTTATTGTGATTTATTATTATTAAATCTAAAATACCATGAATTATTCATTCATGAATACAATTTATAATTTATATGTCAGTGTAGTTTATATAAATATAGTTTTATGATAAAAGACAACTGATACTGTACATATTTTTTTAATAATTAATCATTTATTTTAATAAGTAATTTTGACATACTGTCATGATGATTTGCAGACGTTCTCTCTGCTTTATGTTGGTTTCACTACATAAATTAGATTTGACAGACAAAAGTCTTATTAATAAGAAGTAAAGAGGTTTTGTTTAAAATATTTCTAAAAGAAATAAGTAGTAGTAAAAGAATATTCCATAATAACTAAGATTAATTTCCTAAAATGCTACTTTTTAAATGTTATGTTTTTTAAATGATATTAAGACACCCTGTATTTATGCACTCCTCTAAAATATTAAACCTATTTAAAATGTAAACCGTTGGGCTTATTAGCATATTAAAGGGATTTGTTGAATATTATTACTTTGTTTTTAGTCCTGCTAGATGAATTGCAACCGCTTGAGCTTTAGATGTTCATCTGTGTTCCAGGAAGCGATCTTTAGTTATTGTTGTGACTGGATGTATTAGGATATCAGGCTTCACAACAGTTCTCAGGTAATTGCTTGTTCATAAAATAATTGAATTATGAAGTCACTTACCACACAAAGCTCTGCTAATTCCCCTTGAACTCGGAAATAGTTCAGCTTGTGGCAGCACAGCGGTCTGTCACGGACGTTGAGAAGTCGCTATTAAAAAAAATGAGTTATAATTGTGGGAAAACATAAACTCTTCGTGACCAGATGATCGCAGATGGGGTCTCCATGGCAATATTACCAAAGAGTTGGAAGTTGATGCAGAAACAAGATTCATTGTGTTTACTTTTCTCGAAACGGATTTTCACACTGGTGTCCTTGGTGTCATGTCGACGTTGAGATTCCACGCCTATATTGTGAAAAGCTGCCCTAAAATGATTATATCCTGCATATAGCAATATGGCTTTCCAGAACAAATATTTTAAAGGACATATTCTCAAGGTCTCAGGGCTGAGAAACCGCTCCATATTAACATGATCTAGCGGTTGAGTTCTGTCACCTTTCAGCAGAGCTCTAACCACTGCAATGCTTGATTTAACTGTCAGTAGCACTTTGCGAATTTGGACTGTTTCGCTGGATCCTTCGCTGCGAATGTTCTGTTCCATAACAGCACTTCCTAAATCACAGCTGTTCGGGGGGAAAAAGGTGAATAGACGGGTCCCGTACCAACCCCTTGTAGCTCTCAGTCTGAGATCAAGGTCTGTGATGTTGTTTGAGCTTCTCAAAATTGAGTGTGATTTATATGTCATGGGCAAAAACTGTCGGTTTTTGCAATTTGACAATGATGACCTTATGAGTGGGGAATGGTGGACTCCAAGGGGCCTTTTGGGAGACAAGCTGCTGCTTCATCCCAGACAATGGAGCACTGTACTGCATTTCCGATTATTGCCTTGGATCGTTTTTAAACGTATTAGGTCACTGTGATGTGGTCGTTACATATCGCTGCTCTAAAGCTGACCCTCTGATCGGATTCAAATGAATGATCGTTTTGAGATCAAAAGATCATCTGTTTTTCAGAGATGGACGCTCATGTGAACAATTACATTGACTGTGTAGAATAAGAAGGGAAAAAAAACACGAATGAATGATTAAAGATCAGCTCCAGGTTGTCCACTTATGAGCTCTGACCACATTTCCACAAAATTTCCTTTAGGTCTACAACTTTCTAGGATTCCCATTCCCATTATTTTTCTTCTGTTTGTCTATGTCTAATAGTTGAAACGTATCTCTCTTGAGTAGTTCTTCTCGGCGGTCGCCACTTACTGGTCTGCAATGGGATGAATTTGGAACAGATTGCAGATTAAACGTGAGGAGGTAATTAGGCCTAAAGAGGAGATAATTTTGCTCCAGCCAGGCTCCTGTTGTTTTAAGTCCTTCTGGAAAATGTGGATTTTCCAATGATGGCCATTTAAAGGTGTCACTGTGGAGCCACGGTGAATTAAAGGGAGTCACTACATAGTCTAAACAAGCAATCTTCTCCATTATCAACAGCCTGACAGGATAATAGAGTACAACTGGTCATGTGACAAAGGCTATGGTGACAAAAGACCGGCATCTATCATTTAGCCGTCTAAGTTGGTGCCCGCTTTTTATCAGCACAGTTCAATTTAAATCAAACAACAGGAAAGCAAAAGAAAGCAGAATGATAAGAAAGGCATTGACATTGATTTGTTAATAACAAAAAAAAGCATTTAATTATATATATATATAATTATATAAAAATATTTGTTTGTTTGTTTATTTATTTACTTAATATGATATGGAGGTCTTTAAGTTAATGTGCAAAAACATTTAATTAAATATAAAAACATATTTATTTCTTAATATATTTGATAAAATATGGAGGGCTTGAAGTTAATATGCTTAAATTAAAAACATTAAATTACTTTTTATAAAATATTTATTTATTTAAATTAGTACCTCTAGTTTCGGCACATGCTTTGCTATTGTTTTTTTGCATGAAGTTGTTCTTGCTCTTGTCATAGACTTAACCTACACTAATACAACATTGTTACCTTGAGGAAGAAAGCAAAAACTACCACAAAAGTTCAAGAGGTTATAAAGGTAAATGATTTCATCTGCCTGGCCCAAACTACGGCAACGAGCGCGGGCCAATAGCAGCACAATGAGCCGGTCCATTCCTCTCTGAGGTGGAAACGGCTAGTTAGAGTCCGTAATCTCCAGAGACGCCTCCAGCTCGGCCCATTCCCGAACCCCCCCGCCAGCGGCTTTTAAGTGGAACCTTCTGAACATCGAGCCAGCGTTTGCAGGATAGCAGGCAGCTGGACTTTGTCATGCATGACCAGGGACATTCTTGTTAGTGTAGTGTAACCTTTTCTGCACTAACACAGATAACACTGGCACCTAGCTGGGTCCTAATCTGCGTGCAGTGCCCAAGCAAGGGAAGGGAGACCGGGGGGCAGCTAAGAGGTGGTGGTGGTGGTGGGGGGTTGAATTATCAAACAGCAGGCCAGCAGCGGTGGCTTCGGTCCCTGGCACCCCCAACCCCAGCGGTGAGCTCACCGCACTGAGAAAACAGAATCCCATTCAGGGACATTTACTACATATCTGCTTGAAATCCTGAAGCCAAACTCCTACTGTAGAACAACACTGGTTCCTCGGCCAGGTGCTTGATATTCTCTTCCCTTGTTTTCCAATCAAAATGCTCAGTGTCTCAGTTCGCATCTGCTTTATGCTGTCTCTTAAACCTCAAAATTGCAAAGTGTGGTTGTTTTTCAAAAGCCGCCTCGACAGCACGCAATATAAATGAGTTGTAGACATGTTGCCGTAGTCTGCGTATTTAACTCCTCGGTCGCTCTTGCAGATGATCAAAGCATGGAGAGGTTCTCTATCACATGGCTAAAATGTTCATCTAATCTCAATAGTGCTGCGAGGGATTCACTGTTGGTGTGGAGAGCTTAGCTGCTTCAGGGAGAGGGGCCTTCAGACAGAGAGAGCCAACATGTGTACTCCAGATGCCCAAAAGCGGAGGTGGGTGTGAGCCACGCTAGTGCTGACAATAATTCGGGGACAGCGGGTGTCAGGCTGAGAGAGGCCTACACCTCATCACCCCGCCGGCTAATTGATTTCCAAATGAGCCGCGGTATTTCTGCACAGTAATCTTGAAAGGGGGTCATAAAAATGTCCGGGGATACAGGGTGTGCCGCGCTTTTATCTGAAAACCTAAAATGTCTCTCGCTTTCCTCTCTTCTCTTATTTCTACAACCGCTAACCTTTCTCTCTTCCTCTTTTCTTCCACTCTTTATTTACTATTTCTCTTTACAAGCTGGCACACCTGAATAATTTGCTTAAATTCAGCCCCTCTCTTTCAGAGGAAATGTCTGAGAGGGCAAGAACATCCAAATCAGAACCATATTGGTGCTCTCCGTACAGAATTATGAGTGTGTATAAGAACAAAGTGAGTACGCATGAAGAATTCCGAATCCTAATAGCGTTCCAAAAACAATGATACACTGTTTTTTTCCCATTTAGCTGCTGATTAGGTGATAAATCAGTATGGGGTTTGGTGTTGTGACATTGGCCATCGGTCTCCAGCATGTTGTGGTAAATGAAAACCAGGAACCGTGAAAAACATGCCTCTGGTATCTTTATCTTTTGTTCGTGTCATCTTTAATGTGAAAATGTACTTTCATTTTATGAAGACACTTTGTTACGTTTCTTTTATATACATGATAAAAACGTTTTTTTGAGAGTGGTGATGCAGCTGTCAGGGTACAGTGAAAATACGGCTAGAGTTAGGAAACATGATCAAATCCCACCTGTAGCGTCAAAGGGAAAACTGTTTCGGTGTTTCTTCAGCTTTTTGAAAAGGGTAATTTAACACTGTTTGCAAAGCTCTTTCTCTCAGTGGATTCCAGTGAGTCTGAGAAACAGCAATAAAACACTACAGTACAATAAAATGCTGGTCAGCACAATAATTAAGCTGAATTTTTTTTTTTTTTGTGTGTGGCTCTTTTGTTTACATTGCTTAACTGTAATTTTTGCGGTCAAAAATAATTTGAGGACAAAGCTTTTCCTTGTAAACTTGTAGGAGAATAAAATTATTTACACTTATATTGTCATGATATTATATATTTAATGCTCTCAAAAAAGTAAGAATATTTGGATTTCCCAAAAATATTGCACAACTGCATTATTTCATAGATTGTACACTTATATACATTATGGTCCACGACCAAACAATATACATGACAATAATATTATACAATTAAACAACCACACAATTTAGCATACATAATACATTAATTAAATTAAATAAAATAAATATATAAATTGTGTGCTATTCAGAAAATCTGAATATATGTATGCATATATATATATATATATATATATATATATATATATATATATATATATATATATATATATATATATATGCTTCTTTGACATACAGAACTAAAAAAGAGATGCAAGCAAAAGTAATCATACCACTTATTATATAACAAAGTTATATAATTGAAGTTATATAATTAAAGTTAAACAAAATTTGTAATGATCTCTTATGTTCTGTCATGGCGTAGAATTTCTCAAAGCAAATGTTTCCACAGATTGCTCTGTCCACGCCGCTTGGAAAATATAATCTCTGCAGTATCTTTGGGAAGTGCAGAGGCTGGGCAGAGACATTATACCTGGCAGAGCTAACAAGTAACTGACCACTCGCGGTTCTGCTGGCATTCTGCCTCTCTCCTTATTAGAGCCATCCAAATGTAAATATTTCCTTAGTTACCTTGCTTGTTGATCTACGGACTATTTCCATATTTATATTGCACTCAAAACATTTATTGTAGACAATGTGAATGGACTGAGGTGTTGTTCCATTAACAGTAACAAAACAGTTTGCACACAACTCCTTTTCCTTTTTTTTCCTCAACAGGGAGCTACTGTTCTCTACTCAAATGTTACCCTAGACCACAAAACTAGCCATAAGCAGCACTGCTATATCTGTAGCAATACAATACACTCTATTGGTATATGTTTCTGTTATTGCAAAAAATCATTAGGATATTAAGTAAACATCATGTTCCATGAAGATATTTTGTACATTTCCTACAGTAAATGTATTAAAATTACATTTTTGATTAGTATTGCATTGCTAAGAACTTCATTTGGACAGCTTTAATGGCATTTCTTTGCACTCTCATATTCCAGATTTTCAAATAGTTAAAATATAAGAGCATTAGTAGAAAGAAAACAGTAGTATTCTGTGTTGACAAATAGTAGTATTACTCATTTTAATGTGCAGTTTTTTCTTGAGAGCTAAATCCCACAAAAAAATAAAAATCAGAGTCTGCAGTCTATGAACCTTGTTTCCTGTTTGTCTTCGTGACACTTAATACACAATCCAGACCAAACTCGCAGTTTAATCAGCAGCTTTCTGGAAACAGAAACAATTCATCTAATGACTAATCTTACATGGAGCAAAATCCACTACACAAAATTATAATAACACTGATAGTAAGATCAATAAACAATAAGAGATTTGACATTGAAAATGCATAACCCTTTTAAAACGTGTGTTTGTGTGATGGTCTAAAATAAATAGTAACGACAATTTAAAATGCACAAAACAATATCGTTTTTAAGATTATGATAGTCAAAATAAATAAAATCAAATACAATCAATATTTCAGAGTGTAAATGTCTTTTATCTCTCGACTGATGGCTCCAGAATACGCAGAGCTTGGTGGCTCCTTCTTATCAGAGCCTTGCTGAGCCTATCATCACTTTTAGGAACTACAAGGTGAACTTTGACCTCTGATCCCTCTCTTCACTGAGATATGGATAAGAAACCTAGTTCTCCCAAAACCACTGATAAATGCAAACCTTTAAAAGCGCATATTCACAGAATGAGTGGAGTCTGGTAATGTAAAAAGTCAAGAGACGCTGAATTTTTAATTATACCGACACACGGATAGCCATCATATTAGCCAAATGAAGGATCTGAAAGGTAGAAAAAAAAAACATTACGAGATTGGTAAGAGCAACATTATGCCATTGATTCAATAAATCAAGTGCAGACCACATCGCACGATGCGGAATGGACAAATAACAAAGTCAGCTAAGACACCGTGTCTGTTTCACATTGCGATTAATCGTTGCGTATACAGTATAACCACGTTATCAACTCTCCCTCTCCTCTTCCAAGAACAACCGTACACGCTGGCATCAATTACCCATCCCAAAATTCGGTTAGCTCTTCTTTTCACAAAGCCGAAACAAAAGCCGATGGCTACGCAGAACCACAGTGGGGCCGAGGCTAAACGGATTAGCACCGGGGCTGCTGGGTATCTGGTGAGTGTCAGCGGTTGCCTGGCCAGGGTTTGAGTTCGCGAGCGCGTGTGCGTCGGACTGGCTTTGGACATCCTCTCTCAGTCCCGAGGCTTCATTCACTGCTCCGTTGTTTCGCGGAGCCGGTTCTGAAATCGGGTTAGGGCGACATGGAGAGAATTCAAGCATTTGCTCGCTGATTTGATTTAGCGAGGGCAATCAGTCGGGCAGTTTCTCTGATTTATAGCTTCCTGCTTCCCTTTTGCTCCTCACGTTGCCCTCTCGCATACTGTATCATGCTGCTGGTGGATGAGGGCACTCATACTGACCAAAACGTACACGCTCGGCTACTTATCAGCGGTCACTTAAACACCGGGTCAGAGCTAAATGTATTTATTTAAAGATGAAGAAATGCTTCCCACACAGCAGTTAGGGAAATCCTCGGTGGCTTTCTGGCAGTCGGCATGCAAGACTTTTCGACTCAACAATATCATTTATTTCTGGCTCGGCAGTTGCGAGGCTGGATAATGGCGGTCTTTGACAGTGCCACCCGCAGACTGAGAGGGACAGTGGAGATGAAAGCTGGCATGCTGCTAACCTTTGTGTTACAGAGAGATGATTCTCCTAATTGCTTGTGACTGCACGAACAGCCATGAAGACGACTGCAGCGCCGGACAGTGTTATTAGCCTGTGCCCGATGCTTGTGTGCCCACACACACAGTGCCGTACAAAAGGCCTTCAGAGCTGGAGAAACCAGAGTGACCATTGTTTAGAACGGCTACGATTTACACATAGAAACATGGAGCCCAGAAACTGTTTCCAAGATTTTCAGTGATTGCATATTTTTCCCACAGATACAACTCCATTGCCAACAGTTTTCTCTCTCTCTCTTTTTTTTTTCTTGTAAATCACGGAAATTTCTGCTGCTGGTCATTTATTATGATAATGTTCAATTCTGTTTATCGGTGCACTATATAAAATATAAAGATGCCTCGTTGAGGCTAATCGTAAAACTTTTTTTTAGGTTATATATTAAGCTTATTATATTGAGTAATCTAGACAATGCTTTGTAGACGTGTGTTAAAACGTGTGTGTGTGTGTGTGTGTGTGTTTGTTTAAATTAAATTAATTTCAATTATTTACTGGCTGATGAATGCACCATTTCAACATTTGATGTAATAAAAAAAATGTAATTATTATATTTACATAAATGTTAACACAGTAAGTCATTACATAGTAAGTTCACTTAAAAGAGTGGTTAAAAATCATCATCGGATAATATAATCATAAGGTGTTTGAGAGCCGTGCTTTATTATTTTAAAAACAGCAATACATGGAACATTCATCCAATTATCCAAACTTATTTATTAACCAATATATTTCTTGATATTTCTTCATAGTCGTTACCTGAATTACACAATAAAAAAACTGTAGCCATACTGATAAAAACAAATCAATTTTGTTCCATAAGATTTAGCAAAATAAAATATAATAACCTGTCATTTGTATGTTGATTTTTTTTTTTATGTTTTTGTAAGAACAATAGAAAATGTTTCCGTTAAAGTAATAGTTCACCCAAATATGAAATTTAGTCATCACTTACTCACCCTCGTGTCGATCTTGTATGTGAAATGTCAATGGTCACCAACATTGTTTGCATACCAACTTTTTTTCAAAATATGTTCCACAAGAAAAGGAAACTCAAGAGTTTGTAAAGATTGGCAAGTAGAAGATTTGTGGGTTTTTTTTTTTTACATTTTTGGTGAACCATCGCTTTAACGTGTTGATGATTTTATGTCTGAATTCAATTAACACACTTAATAATTATTTTTGCATTATTACCCGTGAGAATTCAATTTGATGGTAACCTGTTCAGTGTTACTCATAGGCATACAAGCAATGGGTGGTCCAGTTATGGCCCATTAAGAGCCTCTTATTTCCATCCACAGCTGTCCTCGGCCCAGCCTGCTGTCCAGAGTCCAGCCACCTATCTACCAGCTGGCCCTCAGTGTCGCTAAAGCCTCTGGTTTTAGGGTATGTGACATCAAGGCATCGGAGCGAAGGCCTAATCACGTTAACATCCACAACCAGACGCTCCGCTCATTTGACTAATCAAAGAGAACGGCTCGTTCAGAAAGAAGAGAGGCACTGTATGAGGTACTTCCTATCTCTATTTCTTATCTGTTCATCCCTGTACAGCACCTATGCAGCATGCACTTAATGTGGTCTGGACTCACTCATTAGCTTCCACATGTTACCTGAAATGCTCTGCAGCTGGGGAAGGTTTGTATTGCATTATACTGATGGGGTTTTAAAGGCAATGGGTGAAAGAAATACTCCATAGAAGGTATTATGGATTTTATTCATGTTGTTTATCTAAAAAGAAATAAATGCCAAGCATACGCATTGTTCATATGATCATATTCTAAGGCAAAGTCACAAGGAATTAATGTGGACTGTCGTGTGTGTGTGTGTGTGTGTGTATATATATATATATATATATATATATATATATATATAATTTATTTATTTATTTATCTGCGCCTATATCATTTATATAGTCATAGTAAAAAGAATATTGTATTTTATTGTTGCACAAACAGAAAATAAAGATCAGTCAGTCTCAGCAGAACATGAAATACAATTATACTTGTATAATTATACAGCTTTTGATTGGTGAAAATTACATAAAAAAATCTTACAACAAAAGTGTGTATAATATGATCAAAATAAGTTATTTCCCATCATTCCGGTCATTATTTTTGCAGCATGGACAGCATTCCAACATCAACACTTATCAGAGACTTTTCAGCAGGAGCCATTTCTGCACAGAGCGAAGATTGGCCCTATCCTGGTGGTGAACGATGTCTATAATGTTAAGCACAACAAATGACAAAACCATCCAGGCGCGCACATCAGCACAGGGGTCAGAGAAGGTAAGGAAAAAGAGGCCCTCTATGACATATCTACTGTGGGAAACGGGCCGCAGAGATAACCGAGCTTTAGTGTTTCATCTCTGCTTCATCCCATACACATTATCACTGACCTTTCACCCTGCAATAAGAAGGGCTATGTAACCCAGAGAAACGCACAGCAATAAATCTCTTCATCCAGAGCTGTAAAAATGCAGGATATTCAAATGATGTGAATTGTGTCGAAACGGAAAGAAAAAAAAAAACTTCACATGCCTTTTGTCCCAGGAAGGCAAAAAAAATCGGAAAAGTATCTCTCTCAGTTTTCTTTGTCGCAGTCCCTCTTTTTCCTGCTTGCTAAATGGAAAGAATGCTGGGGACAGAGGAACACTTGATTAACCTTAGTCAGAGAAGACACACAGCCACAGGAAATCCCACATAACAGCTTACATACACACCACACAGCGATAACGGAAAAATGTGATAGCTAGATTGTTTTAGCTCTTGGCCTAATGAGACAGTTTTCCGTGAGAAATGATCCCACAGTGAGAAAGGGATGTATGTTAATTGGTACGTACATAATTACAGCATGAAGTACATCCAGAATTGACTCTTTACAGATACCTTTACTCAGTTGGTAGTAAACACAGCAGATGCATCACTTATGCCTATATGATAGCAGCATTCGGTAATATTTATTTTACATTAGCTTTCTAAATATAAAGCATAAAAAAAAGAATACATTTTTTTAATTTTACTTCTGATAAAGCATACACACCACACAGTGATTAAAAAATTATAATTGGTTTTTTTTTTAATTTTGTTTAGTTTTTTTACGCTTTTTTTATGCATTTTCTGATAAGTGCTAATGTTGGAACACCGTCCATGCTGCAAAACTGATTAACAAAATTATGTGGGAAAACACTATTTTTATTACCATTGTCACGTTCTCTGGACTTTGTTATTGTTTTTGTCGTGTGCCATGTGTTCCGTGTGACCTACTTTAGTTAATTGTCTCTATCGTCTTCAGCTGTGTGTAGTTAATTTAGTGATTTACCTGGTGTATTTAAGTCCTGTGATTTCAGTTCTGTTTGTTTTAGAATTTAAAATGAATGGTTCTTAAAAGAACTGTAGTGTAAAGAGTTTTTTTTTTATTATTTAAATAATCTATAACAACACTTTTCTGCTATAAAGACCTTTTTTGTGCAACGAAAAATTCTATTGGTATTAAAGTTTCTTCAACAACAACCTTTATTTTATAGAATGTGTACTTAAACCCAAAAAATGTAATTTGGTCATCATTTACTCACCCTCATGCCATTCCAAACCTCTACATACTTCTTTATTTTCCAGAACATATTTTGAACGGTGTTGGTAACCAAACTGTTCTATGACAGTTGAAAAAAAAAAATTAGAAGAAGAAAGTCATATAAAGTAAAATAAAGGATGATGTTTTAATTTTGGAATGAACTATCCCTTTAAAAACAAACAGGAATTAGGTTTCAAGCTTTTAAAAGTCAAAGCTTCATTATTGCAAAGGCAGGTAAAAAAATGTCCTGGCCTCGCTCGTTCAAATGCTTGGATGGGTTTTATTTCAGCTAATGAGGTGTGAAGCCTTACCCTGAGTGTGTGTGTGTGGTGCTGCCCATAAACCAAAAGTGAGAAACAGCTTGTTTGGTAGGAATTAGGGGTTTACGTTTCCCTGTTCCACTCACTAAATGGTTATCCGTGCCTTCATTTAACGCATGAATTTGAACTACTAATGTTTTCTGCGAATTTCTGTGCGCACGTTACATTCAGCATATCAAAAACAAATTACAATGGAATCTGAATATCTTGATTCAAAGTCGATAAAATGATTTCATGACCGTCAATCTTTTTTGTTTTCCAAAGCTTCTCTTTAACGTGTCTATTTTAAGAAGGTATCGTTCTCGGTGGTTGATTAGTTGCTTGGGCCTCTCTTATTGTCATCTCATGCCTGTCTGTGTCTCGCAGACATGGGGCCCCTTAGCAATGCAGCCATTAACTAAGGTCATTACAGAGAGAGGCTTTGTCATTAAGACCACATGGGTTCTCCATGAGTCACACTAATGACTTTCTGCGTTTATCGTTTTATTCTTCTTATTTTATTTTCTCCTTCGCTGCTGATTTCCGTAAGAGTTTGGGCAAATTTGAAGTAAACATAGTATCACCTTCAAGCGTCTAGAGAGGTGTCTGGGTCAATGTCGTCCTCTCAGACAAACATCCTTTTAGCGGCCCTTTGAATAAAGCATGGCTATTGTTGCGCATTGACAGCACGTACTTGGACCTGTCAGTCAAAGTGTCACGAAGGGCATATTGACGAACGCAGAGGTTGCGTTATCGCTGAGAGTAATAAATCCGATGCGTTTTAATGCAGAGCATTTCAAGTATTTTTACAGCTATGTAATCGGTGTGACAGAAACTGCCAGAGCGGTTATGACATGGGAAAGTTGCCTTACCACCCAGGTGCTAACACCCTTTTGAGCGGCTCTGCTTAGCATTGGCGTCTCCTCCAAAGCTTTCAACAGCACCGTTACTCAGTGGTGTTTTCAAACTCGCAAAGACCTCTGGGAGATGTAGTCTCCTGGAAAGCCAGCGCGTTTGCATCGCTCGTGAGAATCCTGCTTGCAGAACATTTTGCTGTTGTGTTCGGAGCTTAGCCCTGAGCGCAATTGCAGGCTGGAAAACACAACAGATTCCTCGCGTTCATTGTAGCCGGGCTGGTAAATGCAAGCCGCCATCTGTTTTTTTTCAGTGAATGCCAAAAGTAACCCAAGGGGATGGGCGAAGCCTGTGATTGGGTCGGCACCCTGTTGCTTCAGAGGCCTGGTCTCTGTATCAAACGACGCCATGCTGGAGGAAAGACCCATGGCACAGGGGATACTGCTATGGAGGCAGTGACCTGGATGTGTGTCAGTAGGGAGTGTGGTTTATCTCCTCTCTATTTGTCATTTGTTCTTTTCCTTTTTCTATCACTCCTCCCCCATTTCATAAGGGCAGTTTTGCTTCCCCGCTCGCCTTCTAGTTTCCCCTCTGTTTTTCCATGAAATCACTCATCTGTCACTAGATCCTAGCCATCGTACGCATTTCGGTTGTCTCGGAGGACGTCGCACAATGAGTTCCTTGTCCTCTTTGATGCTTTTGTCTCGAATGAGGCCTGAAACAAAAGCTGCTGCGCTTTTAAACGTGTTTTAGCCTCCGTTCGGTTCATTTCGGTCCGAAAAGCTGACCCGAGTCTCATTCGTATCGCAGCGTGCCATAAAAAAGCCTCATGGACTCCCGGATTTACAGCTCACCGTTTTCCCTCAGGGCTTTGGAAGCCATATTATACCTGACTCAACCGATCCCCCCCCCCAACTCAAAAAAAATGAACCCAATGCATTCTAAGCCACTATAGGTGGTCAAGGCCCATAAAAGCCTAACAGTCTCTGCTGTGGCTGTTGGTGGTCCGTCTTGTTCCTTGGCCTTTAGATGGCAGAAGGGGCCTTTTTGACTATCTGTGTGTGTGTGTGTGTGTGTGCGTGTACACGTACGTCTTTTGCAGGGATGTCTGCGAGAAAAACATCAAAAGGCAACATAATCCAGGTACAGGGCTTCACTTTTAACTTTTCAGCAGCTAGTGTCTGAAGCAGCTATAAAACTGCGGCCGGTGGGATGAGAAACGTGATTGATGCTGAGCTCAGCTTCGCAATGTAGGGCTTCGGTCTGTACTGAGATTCATTCACTGTTGTATCTGGTCATTCACACACATCGGCGTGACGCAGGATTCTCAGAGCCGACACTACATGCATTTAAGGTGCTTTATGTCGTTAAATAAATAAGACCGCTTGGGTTAGCGTTTAATGCATCGCTGCCATCTCTTCATTTCCTTTTTGATTTTTTATTAACATTTTTTTCTTTTCCGTTTAGCAGTTCATCGCAGTGCACTGTACGGTTCAAAGAGGCGGGTGAACACAACCATGTGGCCACCTGTGTTCTTCTCAAGTCTAACCCACTCACAGAACACCCTTCAAGGTCTGGGTGAGTAAGAGGGTTCCCTGGGACAATTTTTCCTGTAAGTATACAAGTCTGGTTGGAAAAGACATACAGAGGGAGCTGTGAGGGGGGAAGTGAAAGAGTACACTTTGGGGGCTTCTCAGGCTCTGTCATGATCTTTATTGCATGATGTGATAGAAAATGAATGTTTCTGGATCATTGAGATTGACATGAGCTTACGGTTTAAGGGTGTACGGCTGCATAACATCCAGTTTTATTTTTCTCTTTCAGTGTCATTCACATGCATGTGGTTTTATGGTGACCTGGTTTTATTTTGATCCAGTCTAGAGGGAGGTTAAAGACGGCGTTTGAAAGCCTTCCACTAAGCCACATGGTTGAAGGGGGTTTTATCTCCACCTAGTGGTTTAAAGAGCTAAATGCTACAGGTGAACGCTTTGCCGTGAACATTCTCAGTAGTGCTTGCGCGCTTGAAACTACTTTTATATAGAGGCACATTTCAAAGCAGTATTTACTTTGAACCAATACTGAAAGCAACAATCTATTTAAAGGGGAAAAAGGTTTTTCGATGAATTTAAAAAATGTCAATTGGTGCAAGAGGACGGTCTTCTAATTATGTCTCAATATTTTTGTAAACAGTGTCATTTTAACTGTAGCGGTAAAATATCATTTTAAAATGCATTTCATTTTCGTCTCATTAAGCACCAAGTGAATGTTATTTCTGTTTCTTCGTTACATTTCATCATGAATAGATAATATCTGAAATAAAGAAATAGTTACTGTCCGATTATAGCTTCGGGATTTAGGAACTTTTAAAATAATTAATAAATGTTGTCAGTGCAGCATATTTTACCAGTAATACAGCGCAAAGCAATATGCGTGCAATAGCTTTAAAGAATATTATTTTCGAAGACACGGGGATTATTAATTGATTTTAAATATATTTTGACATTGATATATATATATATATATATATATATATATATATATATATATATATATATATATATATATATATATATATAATTTTCGATAATGTGCTATTATATTTTAATTTGTTCTCGTTTTGGTGTTTATTGTTCTACCTTAAAAATGCACGCGCACATTGCACTTCCCTGAAAACGTGCATAAATTTATGGAAATATTTTTTAAATCACTTTGTAAAATACCGTAAAAAAAGAAAGGAAGTCTTGATTGTATATTGTTTTCATTTAATACTCTCGATATAGTAGTACGATGCAGCGTATGAAGTGAACGCATGTTATTCTTTTTAGTAATCAAAACCCTTCGTTTACTTTTAATGGAATGTTTTCCCACCTAAACGGCCGTCTGCGCATGTCATTATCGGTGATCACAGAATGATCTTGTAGTGCAGTCGTCATATTTGGTGATAAATGTTTTCGACAAGCCACTCTTGACATTCTTACTCAATATCCTCGCTGAACCCATAAAGGAGAGAGCTGGAGCTGCAGCAGAAGCTGTTCTTTCTCAATGCACGTTTGAGTCACCCTGACTGCACGATGATGGAGACCCGCTCCAAACCTCTTCCCTTCACATCGCGTCCCAAATAGAGATTCACAGGTGTAGCCTACAAAAAAGTAGGGCAAATAGAGCCATTGCGCGTTTTCCTTTACGAGCAGTTAATTACCGCTCACCCCAAATATTCCTCTGTAAACAATTTATGCTTACATTTTTTAGATGTATTGAGTAATGCAGCCAAAATGAGCGAGTTCACGCGTAAGTGTTTTTCGTAATAACCTTTGCCATCGATTCATAGCTAATAAATTACAGTAATGTTTAAGATATTTCATGTAGACTGCAAATTATTTAAATATGAACTTCCAAAATCATACAACCTCATTCCGTTAATGCAATATTTTTTGTCAGTTAAGGCATAAACGTTACGACGAATGTTTGTTCTGAATGATTCAACACGTCGCACTATTATTACTGTATTTATTTTGAATAGGATGACAGTAATCGTGATCAAACGTGAAAGAGAAATGGCTTTAAGGGCCACGTGTCGTCTTGGCGCTCCGTCCTCCTCAAGTCAGTATGAATGTGCTTTCCGTGCGTAATGCACACACACCTCTGAGTTTTATTAACTTGGTTTCTTTTTTACAACGTAGTAATGTGTGAAAAAGGGGAGGGTTCATAGTCAATTAAGACTAGAAGCAGTGTTGCACTGAAGAACTGTAATGAGGAGGTCGATGATGATGATGATGATGATGATGATGATGATAAAGGCAAACTAGTCTTCGGAAACCTTAAATGAAACTGCCACAGTGAAATCCGCGCGCTGATATTAGCAGATGAGATAAGCATAATTGTGATAATCAACTCGATGAGAAAATTGGATAGGCTATTAAATCAAATCCTCATTAAAAGTAGCTACAAAGCCAAAGACCGAGATGGAGCAGATAAAATAGCAAGCAACGATGCATCTGCAGAAGTCTTGGTAGAAAGGAAATAGGCTACTAAAGATACGACAAGCACGCAGTCGCAATAGGGTGTCTGCGCGAAGCGATGCAGTTGTGGCGATTTTCCAAACAGTGGACTCGTGAATATGTTTCTCCGGCGGTGTTGCCACCAGAGATCAAACAGTTTGACACCGGCGCAATGAGCGCGGCTTATGAAGGGGATCCGAGCGCTGTGTTGGGTGCTGGCTGGGGAAATGTTATGATCTTGTAATTACGGGTCTCGGACAGATGCATTATCCAGGCTCAGCGTTGGAGCCACTGGATATTATTGTAGCCAGAGAGCCGGAGGGCCAGACACCTACCATCGGGGAGAGGGGCTGACCCTGCTGGCCCTGCACCGCGGCTCCCGCGCCACATTGCGCATTTAAGCGCCGGGGTTTTCCAAGTTCACCGGCGTTGTCGATTAACAGGCCGGCTTCGAGGGGAGATGATGTCTGCGTTCTCCAAACGAGTGGCCAACGATCCGCACGCGGTGAGCTCATGCTGATCTGGGTCGTGGCTCGCCGGAACCCGGTTTCCTTCATGTCGTCCCCTTTAGATGTCTGCAGAGGAACATCCGAAATGACCAGCTATTGTTGGCTGTGTTATTTCTTTCTGATACGAGTGATACAGTGTAGCTGGATCATTTCTAGCGCAGTCTCACGACCACTTGGTACGTATTTTACGAGGTGGCTAATTCGAGGAGGCTATCGCCCCGAGATCTCAAGTTTGCGCGTCCAGAATAATTAATAAAACCATCACCCTAAACGCACAATAAAACCGGAAGCAATAGGCAAACTAACAACTAAATGCACTGTAATGTGTTTTAATAATTGACATTTTTAATTTAAAATGATGGTTGCATTGCGGTTAGAACCTATGCAGATTTGGCCAAGACCCCAAAGATGGATGATTTGCCCGTTTGGATAGATGGATTTGCCTGTTTTAAATAGCTCACCCTTAATTCAACGCACATAACGGAGCCAGCTCGCCTACTATTAATTCATATCCACGAGACGGCATGAAGCAGCTCAGCAGCGGTCGGTTATATACCTCTATAGAAAATGTCACGCTCTACACGAACGTCTTCCATCGACTCTGGGGGCCTGGAATAACTCTTTTCTTAATCCCGCAAGTGTCAGACAGCGGCAAACGTCAAGCGTCCTGTACGGCACGATGTGACAGTGGACAGCCCCTGTCCAAGAGATACGGCTCCGCGCATAAACAAACCGTAAACCTTAAAACCATAAACCATAAACATACCTCTGCGATCGCGGCCTCGGCAATGTTCAAGACGGGTTTGAATAAGTCTACTTGTTTGAGGAGAGCGCTCGCCCGTGTCTCACACGGGAAGCTCACCTCAGACAGGTAAAGAAAGGGCTCCCCGGGGCGTTCGATGCTGGTTTTTGGCACGAGCTCACAGCTGCGGCACACCTGGGGAGAACTGCGAGATGGACGGGGTAGCGTGAATGATGGAAGACGCTCGGACCCGAGACAGGCGGCATACTCAGCTCGTATCATCTCCACCGTTCCGCTCCTATAAGGGGCGCTCATAAATAAGAACTATTTTGATCAAAAGAACACGTTACTTTAATGCCCGTATGAAATATAGTGCTGCCGTTTGATATTGCCTTGAACCCATAAAAAGGCAAAATAGCTGAAAATAAATTATTGTGCACTTCATGTTCACTTTTTAATTTCTTTCAAATTACGCAAAGCACCGTAAACACGCTGTTTTAGAGATTTATTACTACGTTGCAAATTTTGAAGAAAAACCCCACCATTTATATTTTTCTATGCACGAATGTGTTTCTTTATTAGGTTATGCGGGCTATTTATTTACTCGTTTACTTCGAAAACGAGAACAGTTCGGTGAAGTCCGTTTAAATCGTGCATCTTCAAAAGCAAATGTTGCAGCTCCAGGCGCGTCCATCATCAGCACCACAGCTGATTTTATAAATTCCTGCATCCAAATGAGCACGTCTACGAAAACGTGAAGTAAGGCGTTTCAACGAGATAAAGCAGGTAGGCAGTATAGGCCTGTATTAAATTCGTACGCGTTTCAAAAGCGTCACCACTATGCGGACAACAAAAACAAAATCATCTCAATCCAGCCCAAGTTAGTTTTCCTGGTTTTAGATGGTTTAAATTAGTGTCACAACCTGGTTAAACTGGCCAAATATTAAACATATATATATAAAGCACGTTTAACGAGCTTAAAACTAGGCGTAACATGTTAAACCAGCCAGGTTGGGAGACCATGCAGCAAACCAGTTTTGACCGGTTACCTTTAAAAATAAATGAATCTATCGCATCGTCTCAACCATGGCACATGACTGAGGAAGTCAATCAATCTAAATAATCGCTCACTCAGAAATACTTGATTATTGAGTACAGAAACCTACATCGCGTTTGAGGCGGTGGTCGCCGGGAGATGGTGGGGGTGGTTTGCAGGAAACAATTATAGAAACAGGGGCACTCCCGTCCTCAAGCACGGGGTCTGGGTTATACCCGCATTATAGAGGAGGACACCTAGAAAGAGGACCAGCCTAAACAACCTGCCGACATCACACAGAACAGCGGACCCCATAGCAATATTTGTATTTACGTGCCTTACATATAGAAGCGTTTCAGAACTCACGGAAGCGCGCGATCAGAAAGAACGCTTTTCTTTCGGGAAATCTGGAAGCGTATGGAATCGGTTGAGTTTATTTGAAACGAATTTAGACAAAAGAGTAAAAGAGGCTAAGAACCGCAAAGAGAAAGAGAGAGAGAGGGAAAAACCAGATACACTCGTTGTGACCTTGTCTCCGTTGGATCCGCATCAACGGTCCTGTCTTTCAACGCAGTGAAAAAAAAAATACAATTTATCGACTTCAAAGAGAGCAGATCGAACTAACCTCTTCCACGGCCCCGACAATAAACGTTAATATTAAACTAAAACCAAAAATCCAATTACTCGAGACATTTGCTATAAAAGCGGAGACCTTTGGGTTGGCAATTGTGGTTCTGTTTTTTTTTTTTTTTTTTTTTTTTTTTTTTTTTTTTTTGAGCGTCGTGACGTTTGGCATCTGCTTGGCACGAAAGAAACTGCGTGAGAGAAACACTATTAAAATACACCAAAGCTCTTTCCCAGCGTTTCCAAAATAATAACAGCAGAGCATTCACGATCTGTCGTTTTCCGTTATGTCGCGCAGATCAGCTCCAGCTTCCGATCTCGTTTTATTAATGTGCCTAGCTATAATTCTCGGATGCCTCTTAATGACATTTATTTAGATTTCATGATTTCTTTCTTTTTTTGTATATTTAAATACTACTACTACTACTACTACTACTACTACTACTAATAATAATAATAATAATAATAATAATAATAATAATAATAACAACAACAACAATACACCTATTATTAAGTTTTTTTTATTGACTTCTTTAAATCGGTTACTATTTGTCCGCCGTCCCAGGACTGTGGAAAGCCCAAGGTCTTTGCTCTTTCTCCGCGGTGTCAGGTAGACCAGACGCAATTTCAGGCGTCAGGAAGGCTCGCGCCGTTGTTAAGCTGGTTGTATTGATGAAATGCAGTCATACCGAAGGCAAGGACTTCATCAATCATGCCAAATTATAGCCAAAACTCTACCATTAGACCCGAGAAACATAACAACATCTGAACGACGAGCCTTCGTGTACGAGCCCGCTGCATTGCATAAGGCCTGTTTGCCAAAAAATAAGGTGTGTTTTGATTGAATAAAACTTTTATTGCTTTTACTGGGCTGTTTAACTCGTCGATTACGTATTCAAGGTCGGGCAAAGCAATGACATGAATCACATAGACTAGTTTGTTTTATTATATGAAGTAATGGGAACGCTTTTTACATCAGGGTGTATATATTTTGAATATATATCACAAGTTTATTTTTTTAAAGGTAATTTATGGGCGCCTACGTAAAAGTTTTAGCTACAAAGAACAGCTACTGTTCCTTTAAACAACAGCTATTGTTCATTTTCATACTTAAAACGCATTTTTTATATCCTTGCGGTCTTAGAATATATATATATATATATTATATATAGCTTTTTGTATTCAATCTTAAATCTCAGAAATGAACAAATTATATCATAGTCTCTTTTGCTTCAAATTAAACTAGGAAACGATAATTCTGTCGTGAAGTTTTTCCCATGCAAAACAATCTCGGAAATATTAATGAAATGGCTTAGATGAAGCAATCCCATTCAGTCCGTCAATAGCCAAGTCTATTGTCTGTCCGGTCAATTTTTTGCTTAATAGATTTATTACATAAAAGGTAGTCGCGTAATTTATTTGATTTGCAATTTACGGGAAAGCGCTCCCAAGTTAACCTATACATTATATTCCACTCAGAGAAAATAAATGTCATATTTAAACATGCGGTAAGGATCAGACGATACACACGTGGCTAAGCAAACAGCGATTTGCAAAGTTTTATTTCATTTTTTGATACAATCTATAAGTGCATTAGTCCAGTGTTATCATTCTGAAATCTATATTAAACAAATCTTTGCTGCAATTTAACTACAGTTAAGCAGATTTGTTTAAACAGAACTGCATTTGCTGGTTAAATACCTACTTAATGCAGAGCATAGTAAAAATAAAGATCAAAAATCAGGGACAGATGAGCTGCAGTTGGTTATTAAAAATACAGTTCTTTCAGCACTGGATATCAACGGTCAGAATCATGTAGTTATGTTTCACAAATAAATGCTGCAGCAGTTTTCCGAGTGGTTGAGTGCTCCTAGCACTGGGACATGGTAAATATGCCAAAAAAAAGTGCAAAAAGACAGAATTCACTCTTTTAATTGAGAGGAAAAAAACCACAACTCTTAGTTAAAATACTCCAAAATAAAATTTCATGTTTATAAATCTCTATACTTAAATATATACATTATGTGCAAATAAAACGTCCAACGTTAAATTAAACTATGCAGAGCGCGTGAATAATAATTGTACATTATTGTGTATATATTTAGTATTTAATCCTCGCTATTGGCACCCAATCGTAGAAAGTCTGAGTAAAAGAAAAAGAAAAGAAAATCACCCACGTTTATGAACCGAGAGTAAATATTTGACTAAAAGAAAAGATGTACAATTCGTTTTTTTGAGAAAAAAAGGACATTTCTCCCGTCGAACATACTCGAGATGTTTAGACGAAATGGATAACTAATTTCTTGTGCTTGAATATGAAGCATCTGGAAGTATATCATTTATGTATGATCGGAAAACGGTCTAACATGAGAAAAAGAATGTCAACAAAAAGGAAGGAAGATGACCAAATAAAAAGAAAAAAAGAAGGCTACCAAATCTATGAAAGAGAAGTCATAAAAATTCAGTGCATACAATGTCTCACAGGGTTTCACTTTTCTCCAGGAAGAAACACAGAGCCCCCTAAAACAAGCAAGTACACACAGATTTAAAATGAAAAAATGCGTTTGTTCATAATCGATAGTATAAGTGTGCCGTTTTAGTCTGTCAGTCCTTTGATATCACAGTGACCGTAGACTGAATGCCTCAGACTTGCCTGAATTTTGTAGATATGGCAAAAAACCTGACATTCATTTGATAAGCGCGAGAGGTTTCCAAATTAAAACGAGAAAAAAAAAAAAGATGTCTTTGTAAATATGACGCAAAGCCCCGTAAAGTCTACATTCAGCTTTAACTGACTTCATAGCTTATCTCATATATCTTCATGTAGCTACATGGTTTTGCATGTTTAATTGGTTTGTGGTAGGTAAACCTTGTTGCTACCGTTTTGCTAGCCTGCTAACAACCGACTTTGCTGATTCTTCACATTGTGACCGTCCTCCGCTCCTGCCGCAACGCAGCACGTCTTATCAAGGGCTTCACTCACAAGATTTCAATTTAAAAAGACCCGCAGAGTTCTGACAGCGTTTCTTCCAGCTTCAAGCAGAATGTCTCCTAGTGCAGTCGCTAATGTTTAGCGCGCCGGCAGTCTCTCTCTCTAACGCGTCGAGCGCTGTAGTGCCTAGGCCGCCACGTGGCCGATCAGATAGATGTTGTCGTAGAGGTGCCCTACGAAGTCCTCGCTGATGTTCTGAGCGGCCCGCCGTGTGTTTCGGATGAACTCCCTCTTGGACATCTTGTTCTTGACGTGAGGGCTGGTCAGGTCGATGGAGAGGAGGATGAGGGAGTAGCACAGCACGTACACTGCATCTGCAAAACCAGAAGAGAGGTGTGCTGTTTATGACGCTGAGCACAGTTAATGCTGTAACCCCTTCTTTAAATAAAAATGTCTGCAGAAACAGTTTTAGTAAAGCCGGTCGTAGAATGATGGTAAATGTGAAATTACGACAATTTACTATGTTTCACCAGTCGATTTATAAAGCATCCACACATCCATACAGTCCGTCCACAGAACGTCTCTTTATGGTTCAGAGTAGTATGGCACTTATCATCATGGTCAAGCGTGTATAGATATATCAGGGTTACCATGAAAAAAACAAGAGTTTTGTTACTTGATATAAAAAAAAACAACAAAAAAACAATTAAATAATATAGAATAAAATAAAAAAATTGCAGATTTATTATAACCAGCTACCAAAGCAACATTTCTTTTTTAAATCATTGTAATGTGATTTACTAAAATAAATAAAACTTAAATATATATAAATTACATTTATTATTAATTATTAACATATATAATTATTAATATATATATATATATATATATATATATATATATATATATATATATATATTATTAATATATATTATATATATCATTTTTATATATCATTTTTATATATATTTTTATAATTAATTTCATTTATCACAAAGCTGTTGCTCATCTGTGCATTTAATAATATTAATGAACATTGTGATTTAGCTTTTTAGCATTACATTTAACCAACAATGTTGGATAGTTTAATTTACTGATATATGTAACTAAAATTTAGTTCTTCAGTTGACACATTTTCCTTTCAATTTTCCTCTTTATGAATCCCTATTTCTACCTTACTTTCGAATTCTCTTCCCATCATGCACATTTCCGTTTAAACCTGGAATCTTATGATGAGAAACTAAAGATCTAAAAAAAAAAAACAACCTCGTCTTGGAGCCCATCTTGGCTTGAAGCGTGAGCTCTGTCAGTAATTTATAATAAATCTTCCCGCTTGTACAGTAGCACACATGCACTACAAGTCACAT
The DNA here is from genome assembly GCF_018831695.1 of Puntigrus tetrazona. Taxonomy (NCBI): domain Eukaryota; kingdom Metazoa; phylum Chordata; class Actinopteri; order Cypriniformes; family Cyprinidae; genus Puntigrus; species Puntigrus tetrazona. The sequence continues at coordinate 18,682,431 of NC_056699.1, forward strand.
GTTGTTGCAGAAGGTATCTGTGATTGGTTGGACTCAGAGCAGGGTCCTCTTTTGCTAACACTTTAAGCCAGCAGGCTTAGCTCAGCTTTAGAAGCAAACGACGGTGTTAGTACAAGGATTTCTCACATGTTGCTCTCTACAAAGATGAGATCACGCAGATCTGCAGCTATTAAATTATGGCTGACAAATCAATACATTGCAACACAAATCCCGCAATGTGTGATTTGTACGTACCAACGCTAGAACCAGTATTGCCGCTTTCAGTTTTGCTCAAGGCAAAAAAAAAAAAATCTGTGTACGTCACGTGCGACCTGCTGACAAACCAGCAAAGCAAATCACAGCGATATTGATGTCACAGTTCACTCTGCAGTATAAGTGCCAGTCTGGGATCTTTTATGACCGTGTTGTACTGCACTTACCAGGACTTAAGCCCACTTCCTGCACCAGAGTGGGGTTACAGGCACAGAAACGATGAGAAAACTTAGTGATGAGGGTCTCCAGGTACTCGCCCCTCTCCTCCGGGGCATGAATGTGTCTGAAGAAGTCTCTCAGTGCATTAGGGAGGAACTGGTTGCTAAAGTTATGAAGTGTGACAAGCTCGTCCAAGACATCTCGCCTGCAAGCACAATCATTCAAAATGAGGACTGAAACTATTATCAGCAGCAGAATACTATTTTTCCAACAAAATCAGCATTTATCAGCTGTAGATTAATGTGTGTGTGTGTGTGTGTGTGTGTGTGTGTGTGTGTGTGTGTGTGTGTGTGTGTGTGTGTATATATATATATATATATATATATATATATATATATATATATATATATATAACTATACAATAATATACATTTAAAACAAACAAACAAACCGTTCATCGAGATAAATCCGCAGCATCTTCCAATTCAGCATTCTGGTATAGAATATAAACTTGGCAATTTCCTTCGGGTGGTCCACAAGAATACCTCTGGACATGAAGTAACTGATACCCTGAATGAAAGAACCCACATAAAACAGGGTGTGGGGATTAGGAGGAAAAAGACAAGGAGGGGGGCGCTTTTTTTTTTTTTTTCTTTTCTACCAGACACTGCGATTTAGTCCGGAGCAAGGCTATCGCATGTCCTTTAAGTGGACAGCTAAAGCTTGGCTAATCTAACCTAAGACACGAGCGAGGGGGAGTCAAGACATTCGAATGCATCTCTGAACAGAAATGATGTTTTAAGAGCGGCTCGCATGAGAGAAAAGCCATCCATTTCGTTTTAATCCGGGTTGCGGTCTAAAAGCATATGTCATGCGCCATTATTCATTCTAGGTGAGCTTGTAAAAATAATATATTTAGTCTGCACTATGAGCATTTCTGGGTTATGTGGGAATTTACAGGGTGGAGGAGGAAACCGTCATATTAATCATAGCTAGCTGGTCAGAATTGTTTTCCAAAGCACGTTGTGGCTATGATCAGTTCTCTGTTTCTTGCCCATTTAAACATTAAACGGTTTGCCCTCTAATTAAGGAGATGTTATTGTGGCGAGACGGAACAAAAGCTGGTATTTTTTGTACCTCTTGCGGGTTGGCGTTGAAGGTTAGACTTCCTTCATCTAATTCCATGTAGAGTCTTCTGTATGAGAATCCAGATGGAAGCCTTCTGTTGTATATGGAACAGTGACCCCAAGTGGACTTGCACAGGCTAGAGGGCAGACAGAGAAAAACAAGAACTGAATCGGAGAAATACACTTTCTTTACTAGTTTGGAAAATTATTACATTATTTATTGATTGATTGATTGATTGAATAGCTGAAAATCTAAAAGCAGAAATAAGTAATAAAATGATTTGAACGAAAATATTTTTTGTGGAAACTGTGATATATTACTATTCAATGGTTTGGGATAAGTAAAAAAAAAAAAAAAAAAAAAAAAAAAAAAAACTTTTATAATTTATAAGTGAAAATATAGACATTGATGTAACAAAATATTCCTGTTTGAAATAAATTCTGCTCTTTTGAATTTTCTATGCATCAAGGAATCTCAAAACAAGTATAATTATTAAGAATAAGCAGCAAAATCTGTTTTAAACCTATAATAAAATAATAACAATATTAGTAATAATAATAAAAATAATAATAATTTAAGTGAGTACCAATAATTACTGATAATTGAGCAGCATTACACTGATTTATGAAGGATCATGTAATACTGAAAAAATTAATACAAATAAAATATTAACTAATATAAAAAAAAAAATATTTAATTTGTAATACTGGACAGGTAGTTTATGTGTTTATTGTCTGTCTATCGTAGTTTTCCCTTATTAATATTATTATTATTATTATTGAATAAAACAATTCAATAAATACTCAAGATTTTATGTAGAAGCTAAACCCATCACTAACCCCTGCCACAGGTACTCATCATTCCCCAAGTCCTGCCACACGCAGGAGGCCAGGCACAGGTCGGTTGCATTCAGGTAGGATAGGATGGTGATGCTGAGTTCGGGCGGCAGCATCTCAAGATCGATGAAGCCCTGCTCCTCTTTGCCCTTGCGGACGCGCAGCAGGTGGCTGATGTCGGCGCCGGGCACCTGGCACTGCGGTGTGCGGCGCTGCGCCAGCGGCTCAGCCAGTGAGGGCCCCAGCCTCCGGCCCCGCTCTCTGTCCCGCTGGAGGAAGCACTGTTCACTGTACTGCTGCTGCAGCTGCTGGTTCCTCGCCACCCTCCACAGACCCTGACCCATCTGCAGATCTGAAAAAGGGTGCATTTGAGTGAAATTTAATATATCCGTCTAACTCTCACACAACAAAATACTTATTTTTTTCACAAAGGCAGCATTAATTTGTTACATGATCCTTCAGAAATCATTCTAATTTGCTCAGTTATTAATAACGCTTCTTATTATCATGAATGCCATACTGTAAATGTCTTTACTGTCATTTTAAACTATTTGTTAATTAATCTTGTCATTACAGGAATACATTTTAAAATATATATAAATATATATATATTAAGCAGTTACTTTAAACTGTAATGATATTAAATATGTAATAAAAATTTATTCAAAAATTTTGACCAGGAGTATACATTTTTCAAATGTATATTTACGTTTGAAATTGAGTAAACTGAGTCCCAGCATTACTGCTGATCTGTAGAAAACTGATGTGTTGCATGTGCAACATACTTTTTTTGTTATTACTGAGAGTTCTGGTCTCACAGCAGGTCAGTTTCTGTTTCTGATTTCATATACGTTAAGCAGAAGAAGCTGATGTAATCTCAGCCGTCTGAGAAATTTGATATAGACAGGCCAGACTGCTTTTATTTCTTGTTTTGCTGAAAGCAGTTGTATATCATATAATCTCTTTTTGTATTTATTTATTATTAAAGGAAAGCTTTGTGTGTAAAGCCTTTTATCTCTCTGCCTTCTGTAAAACTAAACTAGAATAATCCAGAGGCCTCAAGCTCTCAGCACTTTATTCTTTATTTAAATCATTTCAGTTGGGTCCCCGAATCCTTACTTCATCAGAGCAAAGCAGCCTTTAGGAAACTGTTTTTAGTGCTAGTGTGCAGTAGTCAGCTGGGAAATAAAAGCCCTGATGGCAGTTTTATCTCCACTGCAGTAGCACTAATCCTCTCTTGGTGATATGCATTAAGCCTTTTTATGTGGCCCTGTCTGACTCCCTCCAAGGGCCTTCCTCTCTAAAGCATGTCTCTATCTATGAGAAGCCTTGTTATTCTTGTCTCTAATGGCCTCTAGAATGCTCTCTGGATGCTCTCCTTGTCGCTGAGTCTCTAGCATGACTGTTTTTTTTTTATTTGAACTTGACATATACTTGCTCAGGACTGACGTAATGCTACTGCACCTGCTCCTTGGCATTCTGTAGGAGGAGCTTGGGAATACTAAGACCTGCTTAGAATACAGACCGGAAATCTGAACAGGGTCAATGAACTCTTACAAGCAAAGTTCCTTTGCTTTGCCTAAAAAACAAAAGCTTTTATAAATAACAACCCCCACCACACACACACACACACACACACACATACATACATACATATATATATATATATATACACACACACACACACACACTTTTAAGTTCTTTTTTTTAACTTTTATTCTTCAGACATCTAACTCTTGTTGTGTTTCTATTAAAAGCGAAAGTAAACAGGTCTGCCAACCCCATGCATGTTCTAGTTGTGTTACTCTTGACATCAAACTGTTTACTGTAAATTGTGACAATGCCATGACAAGCTGAAAAAGAATAGCTAAGGCACAAAATCCTATTTTCAGTATCTGGAAAAACCACATTTTAGGTAAGTTGATTACGCAAAGAGTTCTTAAAACGCAATATAAAGCCTGACCTAAATTTCCAGCTTTATTTGCATATCAGTAGCCTTTCAGATTTCAGTCCTAACAAAGGAGAACTCATCTGACACATTGCTGAAGTATAAAACATAAACTTAAAGCTCTGCGACGTTACATATTAAATAAACACATCTTATTCGGAGTTTCACTTTACTCAACTTGTGAGTGCAACGACTGACAAACAAATCGAGGTTTCCTAAAGCTTTTATTTTCTAAGCAATAGGTCTTCCATCATGTTTGGCTGAAGCACAAAGTCCCGCCTCGGTCGGAAACGATTGGTTGAAAGGCCAATTTGACACATAAACTCGAACTCTGATTGGACGTCGGGCAAAGTGACGCATAGAACTCTTCTGTTTTTATTTTCGCAGCGTCAATCGCTCAAAGCAGCACCACCCACCTCTGTGTATGTGAAATACTTCTACCGCCGCCGCGACGAAATGACGTGCTGATCTGCCACTGTCTCACGGATGAAATTATCGCAGTCTTTTAACAGGAGCCCAGGACAGCCATCTTGACAGCTCCAACACCGCTGATCGAGGTGAGACGGTCCTGTGACACTATCATTCATCAGGTCACTCGCTCCTCCTGTCAGTCTCTCCGCCTCCTCGACCACTCTGGCCAGACTGACGTTTCTTGTTATTGGTGGAAGTGACGCGACTCTCTCAGAGTAAATCAGCCACAGGTACATACACTTGCACTTTCGCCAGCATGTTTTTTTCCACCATGTTTGTCAAATTCGTATGCTTATTGAAAAAAGGAACGTAAATTAAAATAACGTTATACAATAAAATATAAATAAAAAAGACATTCAATGAACGAAGTAATAAATACATAAATCATGATTTATTTATACGTGAAGTAATGGAATACATATATTAGTAAATAAATCATTTCGCGAAGTTGCATTATCAAATTTGTAATAATGTATTTACGTTTAGCACAAAACCTATTCAATTAAAAATATTTAAAATAATTAATCGAAGATATGAATGTGTCGAAGTGAAACACTGGGTTGAACCGTCGTCTCCGGTACATGGAAACCAATCACAACAAACCCGTATGTTTCAGCGGCAAAAACAAAAGGGAAAATTAGCAATAATTCTGGATTACTATAAAAATCAGCCAACGGTAAGACGAGGAGTTGTCTTTGTACTACCAACGCAAATCAAGAATGAAATAAGTAAAACAAAATATTTTCTTGTTAAAAAGACATGTCAAGGTCTTTTACATAGCATGGTCAACGACAGCGGTAAATATGAATAAAATTGTAATTCTTGATGAACTCCATCCTGAAAAAGGCAGAGATGACCACTGGTGATCTGAAAGGATGTCTGAGAAAGCTGGAAGCGTCTCTCCGTTCTCTGAAGTATCCCGGAGAAGTGGACTATCAAAGGTAGGAAATATGATGCATGTTACAGTAATAGTGATAGTGGCCCAAAAATATCATTCTGTTGTGTACTTAAATATTTAAAAAGAAGGTGCGTAATATAGTAAATTAATTTCAAAATGTTTACCATGCATATTTTTGTTGTTTCGAGCAGGTTTTAGTTTATATATATTTTCTTTAAAGCTCAAGTGTGACTTCAGGGACAAATCCTTGATTTTTTGTAGATAAAAATATCCTTCACTTCACAGGACCCAATCTAGGCTTTATGAATCTATAGTGCTTCTGAATTTCATACGCAGTCAGCGGAGATGATATATGCGGGATGCAATTCATTAGTTCCAACCACACTTTTTTTTTGGCCTAGGCTTACAACATCTTGACTCATATAAACATTCAAAACGGGGGTTCTGCCAGAGTGTTTCATGTCTACATTTTGTTTTGAAGTTTGGAAAGTTGAAGATTTGTCCGGAGCCTCTCCAGTGCCGAGATATTTCGTAAACAGGTTTTTACAAAAACCAGCTCCGTTTCTCCAGCAGGAACCCAAGCTGCACATCAGATGCTCGGTGAAGAGGGTTTGATGTGAGATGCATCAAACACAATGTGCTTCTCAAAAAGACAGAACCATTTGGCTTGTATGTGCTGGAGATGATCCAGAAAGATGACTTAATTTGTCTCCAGCACGACACTCAAAATAGCTTGCAGACTGTTTGAGACTGTTATTTTGTGCTGCCATGTTATAAATAAATAAAGTTTATATTTGATTAAAAACCTGCTTAAGGAGTGATTTGTCAGCACCGGTGCTTCATAATTTGATGTTGTGTTTTATGCTTTCAGATTGGCTGTGGGAGATCCATCGGCTTGTCTTCCTGTTGTGAGCTTTGCCTTCACATCCTTTTCCCCTTCACTCACAGAGCACCTGGTTGATTATGGCGTGGAACTAACCGGATTGAATGATTTACGATTTATTGAGAATGTTTACAAGGTGAATTGCATTAACCACCCTATTCTTAAGTTGCGTGCTATATATTAATATTCATTTATGATGTATTATGCATCCTTTAACGTAACTTTGACTTAAATATTTTTACACAAAATTCAGCCAAAAATGAATTTCTTCATTTCCCCTCAGAACACAGAAGAACATATTTTAAAGAATGTTGCTAACCGTGCCGTTTTGGGGTCCATTGGCCAAAAGAAAGGCTGGAAAACATTGTTTCAAAATACTTTTATATTCCACAGACTTAATGTTGACAGAATTTCCCTTTAATATATATTCATAGCATTCATGGTTTTAGGGTTCAGAGTTATTGGATAATTTTTTATTTGAAATCAACTACAGATCTTTATTAGCATGCGTTTTTTTGCACCCCCCTTAAATTAGACTTTTATAAACTGTTTGCAATTTCTTTTAAGAGCTAGTGGTTTTAAGGAATTGGTCGTTTTAAATGGATCAAAGTGGTTGCTGTTGCTTTGTTTGCTCATTCACGAGGACAGAAAGTTCATTTTTTTTGAACTATGAACGAGTCATTAATAATGTTTTTCGCTCTGCCTTTAGAAAAAGCAATTTCACATGTAATGAAATTTACAAAGCCTGGCTTTGTGCTGCCTGTCCTAATAGCCTTATTTATTGGCACTGTCCCTGATCTGGGAGGTTTGACCCCACGTCAGAAATGCAGGTCTCTCCAGAGCTCTGTGATTCAGAGCATCTGTAGCTCTAACGTTCAGATGTTCAACTGGCAGCTCTTCTCCACCAAGTCTTGAGTAATTACAATTCTCTGCTCACGTCTCTCTCCTGCAGTGAGAGATGAGAAAAAAAAAAAAAAAAAAAAAAGGAGGCTGGCCTTCATGTTGGTCCAAGTCGTCTGATCTCAGATTAACTCAAAGCCGATTCTGTACGTTTAGCCGTGAGAGCGAAGCGCTGCTCTGTCTTTTGGCACTTCTTCCTGTTCGTTGACCTTTCATGCAGTTCTAAAAGAGATCTGGCCTTCGTCCCAGGATAATGTGCAGCTCACATGAAATATTCTGGGGGGAATTACTGGTCCCATCATATTACCTTGAGGACCTTGGTGGCATTTAACAGGAAAGCGTTGTTTAGTAGTTTTGTCATATTTTTCCACTCGTCATTTTTCCTTTGCTCTACAGCTCGCTGTTTACATCTGGCTTATCCCTGTGATTAGTCTTGGTGGTTCCTCTGGAGGACCTCCTGAACCAGAAATTAAATATTTGTTCGTGATTTTAATCCACTTAGGGGATCGTTTCCTTCCAATTCTTTCAATACATCAAACCTTGCAAGTAGCACTATTTGTTTTATCAATGTTTTCTTTGTTATATCTGCATTGTCATGGGAAAATCTTTGAAAATATAGGTCTTGCGGGATGTTTTCAGCTATAAGCCACTGTTAACCAAACAGCAGTTTCTTCAGTTTGGCTTTGCTGAGAGGAAAGTCATCATTCTCTGTGATATCATTGGCCTTATTCTCAACAAGCACAAAGAACTCACAAAAGAAAGCAAGGTACCTCAAAGATTTACAGTTTTTATTATATAGAGATATGATACCATTTCAATTATTGGCGTGCATTTGTTGTCATAAGTTTTTAATATGTATATGTACTGTTTATTTATTTTGTATATATAAGTACACATTAAGTATGTATTTGGAAAATATTTACATTTATATATTATATAAAATATATACACTTATATTTATATCCTGTATAAATATATGTAAAACATGAACAATATATTTTTCTTAAATATGTTAATTTATGTTTGTATTTAGATACATAATATACTTTTTTATATTATAATATCAGACGTTATTGGTTATTGGCCATATTGTAATAATTGTATTATTATCAACTTATGAATTATAATATAAAATATTATATTGCATTAATAGGCACATTCTGTTTTCTTACAGCATGTCAGTAAACCAAAGAAAAGGCCACAGTTCAAGAGCTGCGCTAAATATGAGATCTCTTCTGCTGAGAGTAACTCACTGGGGTTAACAGCCCTGACAGTAAGTGATTTGATAATAATAATAATGATTATGATTATCATCATTATTATTATTATTATTATAGCTGTTTCCGTCTCTCTCTATCTCAGAAGCAGCCACTGGTCGAAAGGCATCTTGGCAGCAGCTCAGCACCAACACAGATCAGACGCTCCTCAGAAGAGCAGCCCCAGCAGGATGAGGAAGCCGAAAAGAGGGACTCAGACTGCAACTCGTCTCAAACTGCAAATTCAATTGTGAGAATGCTCTTCATGCAATGCGTTTACCCTGAGTGAGGTGCATGACAATCATCTAGTCAAGCATTATTTCATTTTTTTTAAATTAATTGGTTTATTTTACCCCTTGTGGCTTTGGGGGAATCATTTTGTGTAGAGAACTACATAATTACTCAAAATCCCAATCTCTAGTACACAGAATGTTTCTGAACTTCTTCAATCCAGTCTAATGCACATGCTGTCTTGTTAGGAGTGCGTTTTAGAGAGCCAGCTGAGGGGCGTAGAAGCAAGTCTTCTGGATAGTGTTGCCAGACTGGAGCAGCGATTGGCTCTTATGGAACGCAGGATACATGCTCTGGAGAAAAGCTCGGCTGGCAAGATTATCATTGAGAGCAACCGGTGGGAGAACCTGGAGAGTCGCGTGCTGCTGCTGGAGACCAGGCAGGCGTTGACCTCAGCACAGGTACAGCAGTTTAACATCTGTTTGGAGGTTTGGAACTGTAAATTTAAATTTCTATTGCAATTGTGGCACAACGCTGCTTTCTCCCAAAACTCACTTTGATGATCAAGCTTGCGTTCCGTGACGAAAAGCAGTGACATTCCCCAGCGCAGATACACATGCACTAGAAAAGCTCCCGCATGTGTTAGTTTCAAAAATAGGAAATTCATTTGGAAAGTACAGTGTTTTAGGAAGACTGCAAACCGCTTTAAAGGTTAAACAAATCCTTGCAGTTCGTGATTGTGTTATTTCAGGATTTGTTTTAAAATGGCAAGTTGACTTCGCAGAAGTAATGAATATAAGTTAGTGCGTTTTTAACGGTTTAACGAAGTTCTCTCTACTTCTTTAGGGTCTAACTTCGGGAGATGGTGTCCTCAGCACAGACAATAAGTTCAAAGAGGACACAGGTATTTGGCAACATTTTAGCTTTTGTAATAATAAAAAACAAATACATTCCTTAAATCTAAAATAGTTTGATTTTGTTTTTTTTCCCATAAGTATCTGCAAGTGGCATTTCTGCTGTGATACATCCACCATGTGACATCAGTGATAATGGACACGCTCCAGTCAGTTCTCCTCCTACAGCTCCCCAGGTGACGATCCATCTATCCATCCACCAAATATTCATAAGTTTGTTTAATAACGGCTACATATTCATTTCCTAATGTTTCTTAGAACTTTAAAGAAAGGCTGGACAGAATAGTTCACATGTAAGTGTTATTTTTCTCTAAAGAGTTTAGCATTTCTCTCGAAGGGTTGTGTTTTGTGTATGATAACGAAAAATTGTCGCTTGGACGAAGGATTGCACATTTAATATTTTTTTTTTTTCTGTCCCGTTTCAGGATGAAGGATACATCTAACTTTCTTCAAAACATAGAACCCACAATGTAAATTGAATCTCAGAACAGAGGAATGTGTTTTAAAGAAATAAAATTTGTCGTTATTACCCACCCTCATATTGTTCCAGAATAAGTATAACAAAGACTTTCTGATAAACAGAGCAAAATTGTAATTCCTTAAAAGTATGGCCCAATACCATATGGTGGCAACTGTATTTCGAATAAATTTAATAGATATTTCAGTGGTTCTTGTTCATGAAAAAAATGAGTAGTGGCACCATGTTTGATTTGTTATCAGTTATCAGAAGTGACAGACAGGTAAAACTCCTACATTTCATTCTGTTTCACATACAAAGATTATTTTGTAAATTGTATGGGTGTATATATATGTATATTTTTTTATACACCCTCCTACATATCCTGGAGCTGTATTAACATAACATGAGTGTCTTGTCCTCTAGATGTCACTGCCACCCATTTAAAACCTAATGGTAAATTACTTCATGGCTCCCTCTGTAGTCAGTTTTGTGTATTGCTCCCTGTCCTGAACGCTGCATCAGTCCATTGCCACACAACAGTTACGAATTCACTTCAGTGTCAAACAAAGTCAAATGTGTAATGATCATGTCTTTGTGCATTAATAAATATGACATTTTTTTGTTTTTTGAAACTATTCTTTCTTTAGCATAAGCTCCAAAATAGAGAAAACATTTCTTCCTGTCCAGTTAGGTTTGACACTCTTATGTAAGTAATGTTATACCACAATTTTCAAAATTACCAAATGTTTTCCACCCTCAACAAAGACGCCATGCTGGGTTTACTCAGATGTATATCATTTTCCACAATGTATATAAACATTATGGCTCTGTGGTGCTATTGAATCAGTGCTTTGTTTGTTGAGCATCCCAAATAACACATGGCAAAGGCTTAACCAGTGTTTTGAGATTTGGATGTGACTCTTTCGGTGGGGAGTGTTAGTGAAACTTAATGATTTTTTTTCCTGTTTGATGATGTTAGTAGCACAGAAATGTTTTACCTGAGAAACTTTCTCCTGATCCCGAGCCATTTTCCGCATATTTCCTTAAAAGTTATACTTCAGGCAACAATGTTGTCGGCAAGGGATCAGAAAGGGACTTGCAGTGAATTTCCAACCTATGGGGTCACTGTTAGCAGAATTCAAGAATCCTTTAAACCCGATATATAGGACAAACGTGCAATGTATATTTAAGCAGCTGCCAGACCATTTTTATTAATATTTGCTTGTTATCTGAGCACGTTTCTGAGGTCAGATGACCTTTGGATGGTCTGTTGGCATCATTGTACAAGATATCACATTTATCAGATTTGAGTTTGCTTAAAAAAAAAAAACTTAAAAGATCTGGCTTTGACCTAGCAATGTCTCAAAACAAGGCATCAGAGGTCTGACTTGTTGGTCTCACAGGACAGCTTTACTCTTCTCATATTTCTTTTTCTGCATGAGGCAATGATGTAAAACTGTTTTTCATCAGTGGATTTTCTCTCTGCAGTTGACAACACAGAGTGGGTCACTGACCTCTGTTCGTTCTTCCAGACGTTCCCTCCAGTGCCCTGTGTACTGCTGGCACTATGACAATCACTCTGAGATCAATTGGACACAAAGCATTCGTGGACAGGGAAAGAAAGGTCAGGTGACCTCTGTAATTATGCTGAAGGAGAGTGTGTGCATGTGTTCGTGTGCTTGCTCGACAGCATGGCTGTGACTGTCTTCTGTGTATCTTTGGGATGTGTGTGTGTTTATTAAATAGGGAGAGTTGGGAGAGACGCTCGGACGGATTGTTTGGGAGCTGATGTGCATCTGTCTGAACAGCTGGAGCTCACTAAACTGAAGGGGCTGCACATTGTCTTCACTAGACGCAGGGTTTTGCTGATGTCTGCATATGGGTCAGTGTTGTCCTTTTAGTATTCTATTTCAAAAAATGTATATGAAAATGCAGTGTTTTAAATTGTAATTCAATTTTAACTAACATTTTCTCTTAATTTAAATGTAAAATATATATCTTTTAAATCCAAACATGTACAAGAACTGGGCAGACGACTACATTTTCAAAAGTTTTGTTCATGTTCACATGTCATTGACTCATATCCTGACCTTGCTACATAACATCATAACTTGGGCCCCAGAAACTCCCTGTGGAATCAACAGGCCTCTGGCAGGGGCCAGATGTGAACGGAAAACTTGCTTTGCTCTCCTTGAGATTCTATGCAGGTTTTTCAGTAGTTGCATGTTGCAAAAGTGGACATTACAGTTGTTTGTTTGTTTATTTTACGTGTGTATGTAAAATACATACCCCCCCCCTTTGTTTTCAGTAAATTTCAAATGTGAAGTTTACCCACTGTTTAAAAGTTTAGGGTTAATTTACTTTTTATTTTTTAAATGTTATTCAGTAAAGACAAAAGTGACAATGAATACTGTACATTCGTAATGTTAGGAATGCTATATTATTTCTAATACATTCAGATAAATGATTTGAACATTCTATTCATCTAAGAATCCTGAAGAAACTAGCAAAGCTTCCACAAAAATACTAAGCAGCACAACTAAGTTTTCGACATAGATAATAATAATAATATTTGTTGAGCAGCAAATCAGTATATTAGAATGATTTTTGTAGGATAATGTACTGAAGACTGGAGTAAATTTCATTTAAATATTCTAATAGGAAAGCTATTTTAATTGTAATAATATTTCAAAATAGTAATTTGCAGCCTTTGTGATCATAAAAGATTAAAGGCTTTTTTAAAAGCATCAAAAACCTAAACCTATGTGAGACTAGAAAACATGATCATGATCATTTGATTTTATTAGTCTAAACTTAAGAGCACAGGTACAGGCAGCGCACCTAATTTGAAATCCGCTTTTTTTGACATGAAGACTGAGTTGAGAGAAAATAAAGTGTCCCACAACATTCAAGTCAGTTAGTCTTTTATACTGGGAGGTTTACTTTACTCCTTGACTGTAACTGGATAGTTTGGAGCTGGACCATGATGTAATGCGTTGCAATGATCGTTCCTAGATTGCAATAATAATCCTGCACAGATCTTTATTTAAAAAAAGGAGCGAATGAATGAAAGATGAGAACAGGGATCCATTCATAATGATTGTGTCATTAGGTTTTGTTGATTGGCCATTGAACGCACGGCTCTGTTGCTCTCCAGTGCTGCTGTAATCCCCTGCTCTCATTAATCATTGTCCTGAAGGAGGTGGGGGAGATGAGAGAAACCACTCGGTTTAGTGGGTGAGAGGGAACACTTTTTGCATTCCTCCTCTTTCTTAAAGAGCGTATGTTTATGCAAGCTCCCCTCGTTTCATTCCACCGGCCTGGCCATTCCAGATCCCTCCACATTAGGTTCATTTTCACTCCTAATTAGCAGGACCTCATGCATGTCTATGAACTCTTTACCTTCCTGATTAGTTTGTCACGGCCATGCAGGCATCTGCACCTCTTGAGTAGCGCAGGGCTAATTGAGCTAATCACTCAAGTTAATGAGAGTATTTTTAAAGGTTGAAGGGCATAAGCAAATGAGATGAAGAGAGTGTAATGAGAAAGGCATATAATTAGAATCACAGATGAGTTTACTTATGATGTCCTTGACTTTCGGCTATATAAAGCCGTATTTTGCTTCTGACATAAATTTGGAATAGTTAAAATCCTACCCAGTTAATAGGGAACATTTTTAGAACGTATGAAGTACGAAAACATTTTATAATATCAATAAAACATTCGTTCAAAGCTGTCTCATTGTTAATAGCACAAAATGCATAATAAGTTACATCATGTGTTGCTTTCTGGAACTTTTTAGTTGGACATTCATTTCTAATGTTACTACTAGGGAACCGTCAAAAATAATGTTCCCGTGTGCAAAATTATAAAATAGAAAATTCCCTTAACATATTAAATATATAATTCGCATAATCATGTAATTTGAATTGAATGAAAACATTCTTAGAAAATGTTTGTATTTATTGTGAGATTTCACGTATTTTAGACTATTTGCGAGAACATGTACAAAATTAATAATATCGAGCTAATTGCATTATATGTTTATGTTGCCTTATGGGCTAAATATTTGTTCTTTGGGAGGCTCTTTTGCTAACCCCTTAAATTGGTGTTCATTGTATTTCGTAGTTTTGTTCCGAAAAGAATTTCCTCCGAGTCCCTTGATTACAAATTTACGCCACTCTCAATGCTTATTTTCTTTGCCAATAGGAGGCGAGTTATTGTCCTTGGCCGGCCGCCAAGGCCTCATTGCCTGCCAGTCAAAACAGTTTTCACATGCTCATGGGAAGCCCTACAATAACATCTTATCATTAGAAACGAGCACATAGGCAAGTATTTGGGCCACTTGGCTCCCCTGATGTAAAATAAACAGGGGGTTCTCGCTAAACCTGCGAGCTGATTGAGTCTCAAGTCCTTAGCAACACCAGTGGGAATGTACACGGTGATACCTCCGCTCTTTTTGCTCTCTCTATATGCGTTTCGTTCTGTGCAAAAGTTTTTGTCTTCAGTTTTAAGATCTGAGATCAGCTCAAAATGCCCCCGTTCAGATGTCGGCTCTGCTCGTGCTGTATTTTATTTATGTGTGCAAAAGCAGCAGAGTTTACAATGCCTACAGACACAATCCCAAGAGACCGTCCCTGTTGTGTTTACATTGAAGATATCTCCTGTATGCACTACTGGAACTGGCAGAAAATAGAATATTGTGTTAGATTTTCCCACCATAGTCCGTAAAGAATATATGAACTAAACACCTCTTGCTTATCTTAGATTTGTCTGCCTTTCTGCCAACAATAATGGCATGTTTGCACATTTCCTCTTCCCTCTGACAAGGGAGGACACTTCTGGGCCATCTAGATTTTTGCTTCTTAGAAATCATTTTCGTGTTTGCTCAGCTACTTTCTGACTTTTCACCTAAAACTTCTTAAAATGGTTTTCTTTTTTTCAGCTGTTGTTTTATATTAACTAAATAGCAGGGAAAAGGTATTCATGCAAGTGACAAATGGTATATTTACTTTTTAAATTACTTTTACTAATACGTTTTGGTCACACTTTATTTTAAGGTTTAATTCTCACTATTAATAAACTATTAACTACAACATTTGCCATGTACACATATAAATATGCGCTTTATAAATACTAGTATACGGCCGATATGTTAATAAATGGTGATAAGCGACTAGTTAATAGTAAGAATTGGTTCCTAAAGTGTTGCCTAATTTTTTGTATTAATAGCATTAATTAAATGATTGGAAAGTGAAGAATCAGAAAGTAAAAGTAAGTAAATCAAGGCTATACTAATCTAATCACACCCTGAAAATCTAATCAGGGAGGAAATGCATATATTTTTAATATATGCAAAAGCTACATTTGCTTAATCTACATTTACATTTATGCAACTTTTATAGAGTTCAAAATTAATTTATTTGCTAAATTGTATTTCAGTCTTGAAATGAAAATGCACTACTTTACCGAGCAAAACCTGTTATATCAAACCTGTGAGAACTTTTTGCCAGGGAGAGGTTTAAAGTTGCAGTGCTTTGCTAAGGACCAGTGCTTGCTACTAAGTGAAAAAAAATATAGGAGCACCTTTAACTCTTGAACGATTCAAACCTCTTAATTTATTGCTTTTCTGAATTGCTACATATTGCTTCATACTATGTCAAGATGTCAGCTGAACTAGAAACCCTATTAACTGTACGGGTGACGTACGGGAGTGAGACATCCCAGAGACTACGCAGGCTGTCCTGACATTTTGTGTGCCATTTAATCTTAGGGGAAGGGTTGTCTCCTATCACAGCTTTTGGCCTTTCTTTGTTGCAAATATTAAAGTCTAGTTTTGTTTTACTTCAGTTTTAATACATCCTGTCAAGGTCGGATTCGGTTTTGGAAACTAAAAAGGTCTGTCAGATGTTTCACTGTTGCAAATACTCTAGTTTGTTTTTATTTTATCTCCGTTTTATTAGATTTTGTCAAGGTCAGATTTGGAAACCAAAAAGGCCTGTCTGATATTTAAGTCAGAACGGGCCAACTTGACCTGAAAACAAAGATTCCTAAAAAAAAAAAAAAAAAGGTGAAGCATAGTGACTCATTTCAATTTCTATCTATGGGCTGTTATCCATCTGAATATATGAATTGAACTTATTACATAGGACTATTACCTAAAGGTCTTTTGCATGAAACTCAGTAATCTGTTCTGTGAGACAGTTGTAAACAATGTTTTAAAACATTGAACTGCTGATGAATTACACCCAATGCATCTAGGCAAATAAACAGTGTACTCTCTAAGAGATGCGGAAAAAGGCTATTTCTACCCAAATAATCCACAGAGCAATTGTTAGCTACATGCTACAAACAGAAGGCATATTTGAAAAGCAGAGATGAATTGTGTAATATAATAATAGAATATAAAACACTAGGAGTCTTAACTCTTTTTTTTTTTTTTTAGGACCTGAAACACAACAGTGCGGCAAAAGGGAAGTGCTATATAATATAAACAAATGTTGACAGATGTTAGAAAACGGCACTGTCCAGATGTACACCAACACCAAACATTTTTATTTTATCTTTTTTTTTTTTTTTGCTGAGAAAGAAATGGAAACAAGCTCGGGGCTTAGAGAATGTTTTGGAAAATAATTCAATGGTTCTTCGTCCGTAAATCACTGTAAGGCATCTGTTATACAGGGATGGGATTTTTTTTTGAGCGGGAACTCGTACATCTTAAACGGTCACTAAAAAAAGCCACTCTTTCTTTCAAAGTATTTGGGTTATGCATGACTTACACTATGAAAGTGTGTGAAAGTATGTGCATAATAGCCATCTATTATGTCCTGAGGGGGGCGCCAATAAACTATCAACACGTTGTCAAAGATAAAGACTTTGTGTAAAATGACCTGCAAAATCCCAGATTACTGGGTTGTGCCAGTGATTACACTTGTCAACCAAAATAACAACTGAGCCGCAAAATTCACGCTCTCATAAGAATGATGAAATAATAATTAATCTATTTATTTATAGTAATAGCGGTAATGTGTCCAAGACGGCATGTGTTAAATCTGCTGGTCTAAGTATTGTATTTGTGACCAAAATCTAAACATTTGCAGAGGTCACACACAAAATGCCAGAGACACAAGGAATCGCTCAACCTTTCTCCTTTCTCAGAGCTATTACTCATGGAGGAGTTCCAAAGCACTCCAGTGGAAGAATATTCCTGTTGCTTTCTAGCAAATCAGTTGATTGCACACTGATTGCCAAAGGGAGCATGATTTATATGTACAAGGGTCAGGAAATGACCAAGGCTTTAGGCAAAAATACCAAAGACGTGAAGAAAACATAAGAAAAAATTGTAATTGAATCAAAATTTTAGCGAGACAGACGATATGAAGACATTGTACAGTCTATCAAAGTATATACAGTTTTTTATTTGAAAGGAAAGAGTTTTTTACATATTTATTTATTCTTATTATTTTTAATGACCACAAATGATTTCAGTTAATTAAGTTGAACTACCACATAAATGCAAAATTACCTCTCTGAAAACTCTAAACTCCAATGAGCATCTATTGCCTCGTCACAAAAGAATTTTGAAAAACAGCGAGGCATATCATTCAACACACTTTTCATTTCATGTCACGACTTCCTGCCTACAGTGAGCTAAGTGAGCTGCATTTCTTTCAGCTGAGACGCTACTAGTGATTAACAAAGCTTTCTCATCTGTTTAACCTGTACTTAAACCCCACCCAACCTTCCTCAGGGCCTTCTGTGTGACCTTAATGACCTGGCTCATCTGGTCTCAGGTTACCGATGTCAGTGTTTTCTCTGACCTTTTCCCTCGTTGAGAAGACCAGCAGTAACAATAACTTTACAGAGACGCTTTTGCGTTATATTATGTATCGTGAACACACATATATAGCTTGTTGTGGTAATTTACTTAACGTTATGGTGTAAGTAGAACGTGGTATAAATGTTGTGCTTTTTTTTGTGTGTTGCATTGCCAGAACTATTGCGCACTGCAGCAGTGATGGTAATGCATTTGTGGTTCAGTTGCTGCTTTTGCAAGAATCGAATGAGGAACTGTTTGTATAATATAGAAGCATATACTTCCTTGAAGAATTCTTCAGATGTAGATAGACAGCTCTGACTATCAAACAGCCATCATTCAAACGGCTCCCTCCCAGTCCTCATAGACTTTCATATCTTTATCTGCTGTCATATCAAAGCAGAGTCACATCCCTGTGATGTTTCATCAAAAGAATTTTGTAAAGTCACAGTGTAAAAAAGTGAAATTCTGGATACTCTGAGAGCTGTTATTGTCAGATTGGGCCCAACTAGGGCACTTCTGTAGTTTATTTATAACAAGACTTTAGAGTAGACTTCGTGATTGTACTGATAAACATTTTTAAAACAGACAAGCCGCGTTTTGATGGACCAAGGTTAATATGCACTGTTATTGATCCTTTTGCAGTAGTTAATTTTTGCTTTTAATTGTTAGCTTTTACATCTTTCCTTAGTTTGTATTTAGCAAAATAATGCGTTAGTTTGAAGCCGCACTGCTGGAAATAGAGAGACTTCGCTGTAGCTAAAATCTGAAAGTACAGGATTTATCCATTTCTGGTAATGTGGTAAAAGTGTAGGCAATTGTGCGGATTCCTGGAAATTACAACTGCATTCATATAAACACAGCTGTCAGGTGACACTTGTTTCTGTATTTGCATTCCAGATCTTTTAGCGTAGACAGGAACATTGTATGTAGGAGCTGGTGTCAAAATCAGCAAGACAACTAAGTTTTGGGTAAAACGGAGACCTCCTTTATGCATTTAGCCACAACAAAAAAGCAGAATAAACCAAAAAGCTAGAAAAAAAACACTTTCTTTTGTATTTTCACAAATTTATTGTTTGATTTATACATAAGGTATACATAATAAAAGATACTCTCTTTGCCACAAAGATATCTAAAATATACAAAAAATGTACAAAAAAAATAAGAATCATTGGTTTGCGATATTGAGGTACGATTGACATGAAAACAATAGCTGAATTATTAATAAATATGATTACTCACAGTTAAAGCACTTACATACAAATTAACGTTCAAGGACATTACAAAAAAATTAAACCAGATTAGAAAGAGGCCCGAATACCATTATGCAGTCCTTTTTGGTTTTCAAAACTCAAATGATAGGCAGGAAAAAAATTTTATTTCTTAAATGCACCATAGGTTTGTGTCATTCAACTAGCTGCTTGCGGTGTCTGCGCTGGGCTTAAATAAAATAAATGTTCTCTTGAGGAATGGAATGGAGAGGAGAGGAAAAAAGACAAAGACGTTTGTTGCCGGCATCGCTCTCAAGCTGAAATAGGTTCATAGGTGTGGAAGTGAATGCCTTTAGAACAGGTGATCTTCATCACGGCTCCGTTTAGGCTTTCATCCGTTATCATTCGCAGCATTCCTTCTGCAATCAGAGATGGTCTGTAGATATAAACACAGACACAACAAAATCATATTTCCCATTTTTGCCACTGCTATTTTTACAATGAAACATCTTTTCTGTGTTCTTGTTGGCTTTCTTTAACTTCAAACAACTATCCTATGTCTACAGTGTATGAGGAAGATATAGCAAGTGTTTGACTGGAAAACAATAATGTACAATGATTTCAGATACTCCACCGACACCAAAAAAATAGTGCAAGATGTGAAAAAAAAGTGCTAGTAATGCTGTAGGTCGGGGGCCATCAAACTTGATCCTGAAGGGCCAAAGTTTAGCTCCAACTTGTCTCAACACACCTGCATGGAAATTTCAAGTATACCTTATAAGAGCTTGATTAGCTGCTTGGGGTGTGTTTGATTAGGGTTGGAGCTAAAGTCTGCAAGGACACCGGCCCTCCTGGACCGACCTCGGCGTACGTGATTTGATTTTAAGTGCATGTCAAAAAACCTGCAAGCAAAACATACAGCGGTGCAAAATCAATTCATCCTGCACTTCATCCACTGATTATTTCATTGCAGCAGTAAAGGTCTGGACTGGAAACAGATTTTTGCCATTATCTAGGAAACGCTGTTGCTCTCTTCCCAAGAAACGGTTTATTTAATAGACTGAATGACACAAACAAAAACAAACCAGTGAAGAAGAAACAGGTAGCTCGGCTGAACTCTGCTTACTTAAGAATGCCGTACTTGTCCATCCGTTGCTTGAATTCATCTTTGTACTTGACAAACTTGCCCATTGTTTCCTCGTGCTCCACGGTGCGAAGGAGTTGGGTGTCCACGAAGGCTGGGCACAGCATGTTGATCCTCACTCCATAATTGCCCTGTTCAGATGCGTCCTGCCGACAACAAAACGTGTCCAAACACGGTCAGCCTAAATTACACACACAGCGCAAAGAATGTGTCAACACACAGGGGTGAGTGATCCTATCTGTGAGCAAACACAACTACTCTCTCTGAGGGAAAAAGCTGGGCTGTGCTGGAATGTACCGTATTTCAGTGAACACATTTACATATGGTACCAGTAAACTTTGCCTATGGTAAACTGGTGATTGTGAGTGACAGGATTGATGTACTTACTGCAATGGCTCTTGAAAATCCAATCACCCCATGCTTTGTCGCCGTGTATACTGGCTGGTGAGGAGAGTGGAGAAATGCTAGGAGGAAACAAAACGCATACTAAGTCCAAACGAACAATACGTTGTATGTAAAGTATATGTAGCTTTTTTTTGCCACTAGAATGCAACTAGCACTTTAGAGTGTGAACAATGTCTTTTAAGCTCCAAAAATGCTCCGTGAAAGTTTAAGGAACAGCGATTTCAGAACAATATTAGTTTGTGACATTATTATTCCAGTTGACTCGATGGAGGGGCTTGCAACCAGGGCTGTTATTCTAGAGTCAGTTATTTGAAAGAGCAAGGTTTTCATCTTATTGAGACTGTAGCAAAACAAACCTGTGAATGATTTCCAATACCTTCGTCATGGAAAATCTCTGGATATTCCAAGGCTGAGGATTTCTTTTTTAATTCATGCATGAAAATCCTAAAGTCTCTTGAGTCTGTTTAGAGTGAAACAGCTCTTTGGAAACATAAAGAGCTGAGAACAATTTCCTGAACTAATGCTTTAAACTTTATGGGGCACTTTGGTGCTTTATGGGTCTATATATATATATAAAACTTAATGTGGAAAAGTCATCTGCATTTTCCCCTATTGTCTTATATATAATATATGTGTGTCTATACAGTGTTGAATTTATACTTTATCTTATGTGGAAGTCAAATGGAACAATGTTTCCTTTAGTGTTCAGGCTTTGTTATAATAAAAAACATTTACAAGCCGCATCAAACCTAGGCAGCCAAGGACGCCAGGGGCAAATAGCTGAGACAGTATTTACAATTAAACAGTTCTTGTGTGTTCTGGATGAACAAATCTAAGCACAACTTTAATGCGCATGCAGTGAATAACCCACTTTTGCTAAAAGACTGTTTCCCATTCTGGTTTTATTAACATCTTGGGAGAGTCGTCAAGCTTTCTTGTCTGTAAATATTTTAATTAAGGGGTAAGATCATCATAAAAAACTAAACCAAACAATGAGATCATCCTAAAAAGAGATGTTGCCGTTGAACGTGGTTAGGTATTTCTGCAATAATCCACCAACTTCCTCCCTGTACGTTTAAAAACTAGACACAAGATTACTTTTGTAGACTGCTGTTCTGTGTAATAGTTTCTTGACAAATTAATTTAGATTATATTCATAATGTTCTATTTTTAGCTACATGAGGTCTGATCATTTAAAACACTTAGGGCAGCATAGTTCATCCTTCAGCAGTTTGTGAAAGTTACTCTCTGCAATAATAAGGATAATTAAAGGTACAATATTAGTTTTCAGTATTCATTATTAATACCGATTCAGTGCAGTGAATCAGAAGCAGACTTCTGAAAATTCTCGTGAAGTGAAAAGCAAAACTTGCAAGTCTTCAAAAACAAATCATTGATGCATTTAACTTTAAACCATTGTTTCTAAACAAAACATCACTTCATAAGTCAGTCCTTTTTTATCCTCTCACATCAAAATCCATGTTTCTCATGTTTCTCTCTTGATGTAGGTAAGAAGAGCAATATTATGAACAGATGATTTGTTTTTTATTCAGAAACAGTTTGAAACGTTTTTGCTTCATTACACATAACTTCATAACAGATGGACTGGAGTGTGGATTACTTGTGGATTATTATTATTATTGTTTTTATCAGAACTCTTCATTCTGACGGCACCTATTCACTGCAGAGCTTCCGCTGGTGAGCAAGTTATGTATTGCCAAATTTCTCTAAAACTGTTTCGGATGAAGAAAGTAACTAACTTACATATTGGATAGCCTGAGGGTGAGTACATTTCAGCACCTTTTCATTTTAGGTGAACCATCGCGTTAATATTTGTTTCTGGTTATAACTAATGTAACGTACTGTGTGGTTAAACAAACACAATATCCATTTTCTAGCTTAAGAGGAAAGGGCAAGGCAAAAAAAAAAAGGTCCAAGCAAACCAAACTCTTGAAACTAAACTCCATGGATGTAGCTACAAAGTGAGAGTTGTTCCAGTCACAGACAGGGGTAATCACCTGTGTTACATTAGTCAGAGAAACCTGAGAGGCAGTGAGGGAAATCGTTTGTCCCATCTTAGTTGGGAAAGAAAAGGCTGTTTCAAATCCAAGTGTAAAAACCTGCCTAGAGCATGTTGGAGGGTTATAGCAAGTTCACTGTTAGCCAGGCTCAATTCATCATCCAGACTGTACGCATACACACATATATAGAAATTATATTCATATCTTCAAAACAGTCCGCAGAATCAGTTTATCTATGTCTCAACAGCTCAGTGGCACCAAAACACAGGTGTGATGACAGATGGATGAACTGATAATACTTTCGCTGCTGATTTATGATTGCCATCTTTTGGTGGTGCTTAAGTATAAAGCTGGCGATGTTTTTCAGAGGGAACTTGGCTTTACCGTTAGGATAGTCACAGAGGCAGAGAAAGACAGGGTTTTAAAATATGAAGGTAAGGTATGGGGTGAACAAATAACATCTTTCTCTCAGACTTGTCCTGGCTTTCTAAAAAAAAAATTTTTACGTATAATGCCCAATATAGTCATTATATGTCATCGGCCAACCACGGCACGCAAGACCGCAAAATGATCAAAGCAATGCAAGTGCATCTAATGTAGGAGGACCGTAAAGAGCACATCAACACCAAGGTCAAAACCTGGATATTTTAGGCAATCTAGAACATGTCTGTTAAAAAGTAGACACGTGGTCACTCTACGTAGTGTCCAAGTAATATAATGTAAAACAGCCGTTTGAATGTTTCCTTAAGATTTTGTTTATTTTACGCTGGCTTTACTTTGATGCTGTTTTTGGAATTGATACCTGCTGGTTTATTAAGCTTGTTTATCAAACGTTACTGCATCGCACTAAAACTTTCATTCTGCGGTCAACATGGTGGCCCCCATGAAAGGGGGGCGACGTCGTGCAGAATAAAGCTGCTTCATCTTCTAAAGTGAGTGTATATCGTTTCAATCATATATCTGAAGCAATTTAAAGTTTAAGTGATTAAAGTTTCATTTTGTCTACAAAAAAATTTGCATTAATAAAAAGCAGACAGTTTAGTAGGCTAAAGTATCTTTATTGTGCAACCTGTTGTGAGACTGCTATTATTACTTGCATTAAGGTGTCCTGAGTTCATTTAAAACTGCATTCTTAAAACAAGGTGTGTCCAAAATGACCTGTTTTGCGAAACGTTTTAATTCTTTAATTCTTAATCATCAAGCAAGTCAATCATCAAGTAAATGCACAGTATGTATTATGCAGTTTATTACATTTGGGCATAATAACTGTGCATGTGTCATTTTTCAACAGTAGGTAGGTACAGATCCTTGGCAACAGAGACAACAGCAGCCCTTTTAACCAGGTCAGATATATTTGCTTTAGTGTGAGCAAATATTTGACTCGCTCTATAGCTGGCTAATAACCAAAACATACTGTTATGTAACCCTCTTAAATACAGCACTCTCTACAGGCTACAAAACATTTAGGCTAACTTTTTCAAAGCATGCACATATGTAAGACGCATGATAAAGTTATCTTACCTGCCATAGATGAAATGTTGATGATGACCCCTCCTTCTTTTCCGTACTCTTTACTCATGTGTTCTAGTGCTAAATACGTCCCCTGTATGACGGATGTCTGAAAAGACAAGAGCTGTGTAAAACCGCTAGTACATAGTGAGCAGATGTTTTCTATGAGAGTGAGATTATGTTGACATTGACCGGCTGTTATGAACAATCATGTCCATTACGAAATCAGCATGATTGATTGAAAAGACCTGTAGATTATTTCATACAGCGCTTATTTAGGCCATCTAATAGTGTTCCTTATATTTCATATTGTGAAATCGTTTGGACTGGAGGCAGGGGGTGGAGTATTTCTTATTTGTAACTCCTATCCTGAAGTGTGGTTGAATGTTGTGCCCTAAAGCACCAAACGCGATCCGTTCTTAGCTGTGTAAATCATGAGATGTGTCCAATGATATGAGGTTAGGTTGAAGTATCCACTTCTCTCTCTCTCTCTCTCTTACAGGTTGGATTTCGAAGCATAATGATTTTTAACTTACCAAATTTACTTCAATGGTCTTTTCCCAGTTCTTCTCATTGTTGATTCCAGCATTATTGATGACAATATCCAACCGGCCGAATTTCTCTACAGTGTTTTGAAAGGCATCTGATGAATAAAGCACAGCAGTTTTTTTTTTATTTATAATTGCAATAGTGCCACTTTTGAAAGTCGCTGTGTATTAGCACCAAATGAGCAGTCCGGCCAATCATTTCGCTAGGTTTTGAAACTCAGCCGGTGTCAGTCTGCATGTGCCCTTACCTGACTTGCAGCTGCAGCATTCCACAAAGAAACGTTTAATTAAATTCTTAGGTAAGCGTGTCTTTAGAAACAAGTTTAACAGGACTGAACAATCCCGGCACCACCGACCCATAAACAGTTGTCTTGGAAAAATAAAGCAACCTAACAAAAGGTTACAAGTTTGGTGTTAAAGCTTCAAAAAACTCAATAACATTCCTGAGTGATGACCTTAGGGCCTGTGACTGTCTAGTATGACCTAATTCCCTTCCCAAACAACGAGACATTGTTTAGGAATAAGATGCGCAGCGCATACAGGTGCGCAATATAAAGTGGATAATCGTTTCGCTCTGAGAAATCCATTTCAAACGGTGCCAGACTAGACAAGATAAGTAAAAAAAAAAAAAGTTTTACCTCTAAGTTTCCCCGCGTCAGTCACGTCACACTGGATAAAAATACAGTTATCCTCTCCAAACTGGCCATCTAGATCGCTTTTACATTCCTTTCCCACAGACTGGTTCAGGTCTACCAGTGCAACCTGAATTTTCAAAAAGTAAATTAACAACGTAATGCTAAAACAAATCATTAAAAGTCGCAACGATGCATGATGAAATAAAAAGCACAAGTTTTCCCAACAGTTAATTGGATTTATTCGCGATGTCCATTTTAAAAAGAATCTGACAAAGCGAAACCTTCGCCCCGTTCTCCAGGAGATGTTCCACCCCGGCTCTTCCGATGCCTTGTGCGCCGCCGGTGACCAGAGCCACTTTCCCGTGGAGACTCATGCTGCTCACCGTCGAGCGCGCCGCGCGCCGCTTTATGTAGGCGTACAGTCAGAAGGGGGCGTGTAGATAAGCATTACTACAGTAAACACAGACGGCCAAGTGTCGTTTTACAAACTGTCATTTACACCAAAGAGATTATTACTAACAATTTATCGAGAGCTCCGCGCTTTCGTTAGTGCCCTCGGCGGCAGCCGAGCAGTGAGCAAGTACACACAAGCGGAGCGAGCGAATGAACGCACCTAAATGAACAAGAGACAAAGGATGCTTTTATAAACATCTTTATTTTTTTTTTCAGTCTTTCTCAGAGGGCTCTTCAGAAAACATATGAAAAGAACTTTACACTTTACATTACAGCGTTTATGTTAACGCAACCCAATTACCGACCAATTGAAAATAAAGGTAAGATCTGTATGCGTTTCGTTAGTATTAAAAACCCATTCCATTAGCTATACGTTCTTGTGCAACACGGACACTGTAAAGTAAAGTGTGGCCGGAAGTATTTACAGATGCACGCAGAAGAACACGCGCGCCTCGCCTTGTAACAGCAGCGGGAATGTTGACTGCTGGTCCGGGTCACACTGAAAATGAAGTATAACAGACTCGAGTTCATGCATAACATTTAATAATGTTTGTACAAAATAAATTACAAATGCTCTTGCATTATACTGTAAATGTCCATGAACGTCTCGTGTCCTTTCCGTGATGAAGGTGTGTGCCAGATACTGATGTTAAGTGTTCAAAACACGGCAGCACTGCTCTGTTTACTCTTAGGAATGTGTGAGACTAGATATGCTTTGATCGTTCGCGTGGCACGGTATTTCAGCAGATAATCTTGAAAAGAAAAGACGCAAAAAATAAATAAATGGTCTAAGTAAGTCTAGTCCCAGTATTTGAACTGAGTTTATATGTGTAAATAAATACTGATGACGTGGATAAATATCAAGTAAAATTTTCCCCATGTTTTTGAATATATTTGCAGTACCTTAGGGATACCTTCAGAGGCAGAATGAATCATTCCCTTTTAGTATAATTCGATAACGTCTATTCAGAATTCATAGTTATACAATCACCATACATGCAATTAGATTCGTTTAAAACCACTCAAATCGTGTACTTAATTATGAATCTCATTTATTATTTTTCTGCATTAATATGTTTTGTGGACTGCAACACATTGTCCCGACAAGCCCTCTTTGAATTCATTTCTCCATTCATGAATTTGCAACACATGTGGGACATTATCTTGCGGTGGCATCATTAGTTTGAAGTAACTGGCGATGGTTTTCGAACAATAACGCTTTTGTTTGAGAAAAACTTGAAGGATGGTTTCGATTTATTTTATGGTTACTGACAGTACGCTGCCCATTACCGTTTTCAAAATGTGTTTTCTCTGAAGCGGTTGATGTCAACGTAGAGGCTAGCTGTAAACAACGATAGTCTTCTTTGCTGGTTCGGTGTCATTCTTGAGATTTAGCTCAGAATGTTTTTGGCCTGGATGCTGGTTTCTAGAGCTGGTCGACAATCAGGTTGGGACAAAATGATCGAAGACGCATTACGCTGACTAAGTGCTAATAAAAACTAGTCAGCTCTTCCTTATAAAATAATCGACGTTAGTAGTTTGCGTTTGGACATCTGCATGATATGCGTTTCTGCTCTTGCGCTCTTGCCATTTCTCAATAGCTGTATATCAAAAATACAACACAGAACATTGGCAGTAAAGCTGTAAGACAAAAGTCGACAAAACCAGTGCAAGACACACACATCTGTCACTATGAGGGGCTGTAGTCAGTATCGCACTGTGCTTCTGTGTCAAATATAGTGTAAAAGTGCTGACCGCTTCTGTTGCGGGACAGGTGTGTCGGAGGCCCTACGGATGCCTATCCATTGCATAGTGAGTGCAGTGTCTTCGTATGGGTGTACAACACAAACAAACTATAAGTTAATCACCGGTCCTCGACGTCACAGTTTTTCATAGTCATTTTAGCATAGATCTTGGCAGGAAATGTTGCGCTCCAGTAATAACATCAGAGTTCATTGCTGTGTTACTACCGTACCTTCCGAGGTGCAGCGCGCCACGTTCCGTCTACGGTTTGTGCACGTCCTCGTGACGCAGGATTTTGTAAAGAACCCAATAGAAAATATTGAAAAACAGGAAGGCCAGTGGGAATCCGGCACGGGACACAGTGTCGATCTTCTTGGCTCGGTCGATGAAGAGTTTTCTCATCTCCTCGTGACTCTTGCCGGCGGTAAGGGCTGGGTCAGGGGGTGTCGGGGCTGCATTATTAGCAGCTTTGGGCACGGCTCCGTCTTTCCCTGCGTTGGGCGTGAAGCTCAGCCGGCTCTCCCGCACATCCTCCTCCTTAGGAAAAGGAAAGGATGCAGAAAGAGAAGCGATCAAGACTCTAGCGCTCCTACATTCGTAGAAACTGTTTCTTCCTTTTAAAGAGACCTTAGCCGAAAATGTAAAAAAAAAGACAAACACTGAAGATTTTGGTCATAAAAGGAAAATTATTTTGTTGAAACCCATAAAAAACACGCTTAATAGTTCTACCCCCAACACTTTATTTTCCGGTTGCACCTATTACTTGATAATTAGCATGCATATTACTAGAATATTAGTCATTTTTTAGTGCTAATTTACCACGTATTAATGTCTTATTCTACATGACCATATTCTACATCCCCCGATACCTACCAACTACCTCACTAACTATTAATAAGCAGCTAATTAAGAATTTATTTACCGAAATGTACCCTTTAGGTACAAACATGTACCTTTTGAAAAGGTACCGCTCCAGTGACGGCTTTTGTAACTTTATTTCTGAGAGCGTTGGTCCCTATAGGCCTACTAAAATGTCACGATGCAGAATACTTTGTAGATGGTATGTAGACATTAACTTCCTATAAAGGTATTTCATTAGGCTGCAATTAATATTAAAATTTGAAACTTACTTAGCAAGGTTTGAAAAAAACCCAATCATATAACAGTTGTATCATATGAGTCCACATGATTCATAAAATACTCAAATGGATGTTTAATCTTCACATTATGATCACTACCGAATGGTTAAATGATGTGACATACTGTTTAATGAGGGCTGGACCTGCATGCACATAGACACATGATAGGGAAGTTGAATGACTGTGTAATGAAGTCATCGGTCAAAGGCAGGGACAGAGATGAAGTGCTGTTTCTCTCTTTACCCTGTCACAGGATTCGTCGAGTTGGGCCATTGATCCGTAAACTGGCTCTGCGCTGCGTAGGCCATTGATACGACGCAATGGCTCGGTAAGCTCCTCGTCAAATGTTTGATCGAAAGTCTTTCAGCACGGCAGGGGGATCGAAGAGAGAAGGAAACACAAAGCATGCAAACTAATAAAATATAATGGCTCTCCACATGCAGGATGTCATGCAATGTAAACGAATGAAATAATATCAACCGATGAGTGACATTCGAAAATAATAGTACGGACATGTAAACGAAATGAAAATGCATAAAGAAACAAACGTGTATTATTCTGAAATCGCAGAATCCAGCTCTTCGTGAACTGCTTGGCCATGCATTTTATAATGTCCTTTGAACTTAATGCACTTTGCACATTTTTTTCTCTCTCGAAACAGAATATTCCGTCGGCTAAGCTTCATGTCATGAAGTCAATAACATTCCAGCTGCACAGTGCCAGGGGGAATAACATCCCTGGCCACATGCAATATTAAGTATATAAACAGACCTAAATCGCAGTTTGGCCTTTGTACTGTTAAACAGGTTTCTGCCTAGAAATAATGTTAAAAATATGTTCTGTTAGATGCTGATATGCCATAAGGATGCACTGCCTACTTCTGTCCTCTAGGAGGCAGTGTTGTACACGTGCAGCCGTAACAGTGTAGTGGTCTGTGTGATTCCAGTGTAAATAAATGCTGCTCTAGTTGTTTCAACTGATAGCTTCAAAAGACTACATTTGACCGTGTTATACAAACAATAACATATTATTAAGCATATAACAACATAATCAACTGATAGACGGGTGTTCGGCTTCTAACCTTACACGTTTGTCAAACATAAAATTATAGCTTATAGCATCGCATCAACACGCCTGCCGAAACATGCGCGTTTAGTCAGTTAAAGTGTGTTTAGAATTGATCCGAGGAGAGTCAGAAATGTGTCAGTCTCCCAGTCACAGTCTCCCCTCGTACGGGCTAAACTTCTTCCCTTAGGACTTTCAGATTCAATTTTTGTGTTAAATGTTATTTGGTACTCTTTCCACCAGTTTAATTCGCATGATTGTTGTGAATTTTTAAAATGAATTTTTGCTTTTTTTTTTATGTATTTATTTTTTAACTTTTAATATGAACTTTTTTCTTTCTTTCTTTCTTTTTAAAATATAAATCTGAATGTTTTGAGAAGATATGCATGGCATTGCTGTGTTCCTGTTTGGATCGTATGTACGTAAATGTGATAATACTATAACATGTCCCAAATTGTCTGTTTCTGAAGTAAATTTTCATAAAGTGTCAAGTTCAATTTAATGATAAGAAACGCTCAAAGAATGTGTCCGTTTCTGATATTTGAAGAAAAAAAAAAAGTAAACTTTAATCCCTAAATATATATAACTTTACTGACGCCTTCCAGATAACCCGACGCTATTTGTCTATATACGCATTTGTTGACTCTTTGGGGTTTGTCAATAACTCTTTTTGATATTTATATAGTTGCTCCAGTAGGAGGCGACAAGTGGCTGTCTTATAAGTGAATCATTGTAAAATTCATTCACTCGGTTCATTCAAATCGGCGATTCATTCTAAAAGGAAACAAGCGAGTGAGTCATTGAATCATTCGCTGAGTCGATAAGTTAAAAATAGAGAATCAAGTAACGACAGCGGTGTTTTACTAGCTGTTAGATCGAATTATTTTCTTTCGCAGACCAAGAACAAAGAAAGTATATCACAACGTTGTGTGTATAATGTAAGTTCATCCTGTAAGAGTGGGCATGGCCATTTCTAAATGTAACGTGTCTGGCTTTCCGTGTAACAAGCTTCCATCTATTTTTAGCTAGCCGTACAAAACACCTGCTTTCGTGGCTTGATATTTCATACTTGGTATGGTGTGACGTACCATATTATTTTAACGCATTATGCTAATTACTAACACAAATCGTTTTACTGTTGACTGGACGTCTTTTAAAAAAAATGTGGGTTCAGTTCATACCTTGCCAGACTTCTTCCTTTTCCGTCGGAAACGTAAGAGTTCTTTGTGTTGCCGTGAAACAAAGTTGACTGCAGCATACTCCAACAGGGCAGAGAAGACAAATAACAAGCACACAGCCATCCAGATATCAATTGCCTTCACGTAAGACACCTGCACGGCAGAAAGACACAAACAGATCCGTTCTCATATACCTTAGTTAGCCTTTGCCTTTTCATTCCAGCCTTCACAACAACAGCCCAGTCGTTTAATTATAGAATAGCACAGGGATCTGACTATTGTCTTTATCGCAGCGATGAATCAGAGATAATTCACTGCCAGGTGAAAAAGCCTTTTTTTTCTGGAATTTTTAATTGCGTTACATAACTCGATGTAGCATTTATGAGTTTTTAATATGCAATACACACTGCATGCCTGCTTTCACACACGGGTGCCCTTTGCACATTCCACTCTGAGCTGCATTAATAAGTGATAACAGAATGAATGGCAGAAAAAGAGATGCGTAGAAGCGCTAATAGAACTCATACCCTTATACTGACCAGCGATGCAGCATCTTGGTTACAAATGCGAATAAGTGCCTTGCTTTAATACTGTATGCACGCTGACCTTAGGTAAAGATGTCCTGGATCCAGAGCTCTGAGTCGTCATCGTGAGCACTGTGGTGATTCCCAGGGCAACACGGGCAGGAGCGGCATCCATGTTGATCCAGAAGGAGACCCAGGACAGGATGACAATGAGCAGGCTGGGAATGTACATCTGGATCAGGTAGTAACCCATCTGTCTTTCCAGGTGAAAACGTACTTCGATGCATGTGAACTTGCCTAGCAGAAAGAAAAGTGGACAGGGTGCATATCAAACTCTAGATGAGGATTTATACTTCTATGATCTGGTAGGTTTGGTTGGTCCGTGGTTGCTCCATGTAGCTGCTGTAGATGAATAGGAATGTGGTAGTTAAAATTTGTGTATGAAAGCAATATGAAGTTGACCGCTTGAATCTGACAAGCTCATAATCACAACTTGCAATAGCTATGGCACCATGAGACCAGCTATGTTGTTATTTTTGTTGCGCCATGCTCATTGTCTGTGTAATTCAAACTCAAATTTATTATGCACAGTACAATACGATGAATGACTTTAAAACTATATTTTCTGTAAAGATAACAAGCTTGTACTGACAGTGAATTTGCAAAGACAAGTACTGGAGTTCTTAAACTTCCGCCCTTTTCTGAAAAGCACCAGCTCATTTGCATTTAAAGGGACAAACACAAAAATGGCTAAACCCTAAAAGTAGAAAAATTCTGGGGACATCCTGTGGGGCATAGGTCACCTTTAAAACCTTTTTCTACTTGATTTAACCCATTAAAGTTAGTTTTGTTGATATAAGATATTATATCAATATTTTAGACAAGAATAAAAACAATTAATATCAGTGTTCATTTAAAGTATTTTGTAACAACTTTATTAGCATCTTTGTTTTAAAAAAGTATTAATTTCACAAATTATATATTTGAAGCAAATGTTAGACTATTCAATCTCTTGGAGAAATTGTTATCCTGCAAACATTACCATAAAAGCTTTTTTTCATATCTGATTTAATCCATAAAAGTTAGTTTCGTTGGCTTAAGTATTTAGGCTGATTCAGCGGTCCTAATATTTTAGACAAAAATCAAACCAATTCATTTCCTTTTTGTAATATTACAGTGTTATTCAAATGTAGGTGAAATACCACAATTACCTGTTTTAGTCTGAAAATAAGGCAGTCGTGGCCTAA
Source organism: Puntigrus tetrazona (assembly GCF_018831695.1). Taxonomy (NCBI): domain Eukaryota; kingdom Metazoa; phylum Chordata; class Actinopteri; order Cypriniformes; family Cyprinidae; genus Puntigrus; species Puntigrus tetrazona. The sequence goes on from NC_056699.1 coordinate 18,715,405, forward strand.
TGGTTAGAGAGTTGTACTTCAGTAATAATGAATTTGTGAGACATTGCAAAACCAATGTCTCCAACTGAGAGTGTGCTCATTTAAAAGTAGATATTTTTTTCATGTGTAGTTGGTGAAGAGGCATTACAGACTGTTACGTTTATATACAAAAGCTGCATGAAAGGTAGAGAGCACCTACTTAAAAGGTCTGAGAGCTTTCAGCTGCAGCCTGTCTTTTTGTTCTGTGCTACTGAGCCTTTTCGTCTCTCAAAACAAATTTCTGCAAGGCTTGTATTTCCTGAAAAGCAGGGAGATGGCTCACTATTTCTGTCTCTTTTGTTCCAAAGTCCCTAGGATATTTTGCTTGGTAATATTCCACACTGCCCTTCTCTCTTGCTGGAGCAGACTTGGGGAAAAATAAATACGCTTAAACTCAATAAATAAACGAAACATCTGCCAGCCTATAGATTTCAGTTCATTTAGAGCCACATGATATTTGCTTAACTACATATTTAATATGAGCCTAAACAAGTAGTTGTTAAGGAGTTGTGTGTTTGACACAGTAACGTTCCCTCTGGAATGGAACCTTCTCACACTCAATCACACACACACACACACTACTGCAAACACACACTTCTAGTTTCCTCAGGAGTTTGGATGGTTGGAAGCTGTCAACACTGTAGCTGAGGTGACCTGAGAATAAAACCCCTGAGAGACTAAGTGAGAGAGGTGAGAGAAACAACAACAGGAGGAAGAGGAAAGGAAAAAGAACAAAAACCAGGAGACAGTCTATGTTATGGAGCCTGACAGCATCTAACATTCACAGGACAGAATGGGATGTGCTGCAGGCCCAGGAAACAACACACCAGAATAAACCATCCTGGGATATTACAGTGGAACGCAGACACATGTAGACTAATGGATTTAAATGTAAATCGATTAAAACAATTAACTAATGAATTGCCCATTATCTTCTGAAACTTCTATTAAACACTAAATTTCTAAATTAAATATAGACCAATTCTTAAAACAACAAAAGTTATTGATTCCATCGTTTTTCTTTAGTTTTTTTTTTTGATGAAGAGACAGCAGTATAATTTATTAGTTTATTTGTCTGTTATTTGTAGGAGCTGTTGCATCGAACGTGACAGAAATAATGTCACTTTGTGCTTTTAACATGAAATGATACAGGCTATAGCGCGTACTGGATATTTGAAGAGCACAAGCTACGAGCACAGTACAAGGCTGACCGGACAGGGACTTTTTTATACGGACATATGGCCTGACAGCATGTCATCTGGCAGTTCAGAGTTCACCTTTTTTTCTCTAGTAAGAGAGATCATGTTCATTTATCATAAATGTGTTTTTATGTCTTTTTTTACATATGAGTGTCTGTCCTATATTGACTGTTGTTGCTTGTTGATTTACATATATCCTAATCAAGCTGGCTAAGCTGGTTTTACTAAACTGCGTGAATGGTTTGAAATAGTTTTAGAAACATCAGTTAGATATGTTGCAGTCGTATGCCAATATCTTCCATCAAAAGTGTGTGCAAGCGCAAAAGCTGTCAATGAGTTTCGTCATTTTCGGCTACATTTACATATGCCAGGTGTTTTGATCAAAAGTGACCCGCATGACATTCGCTAATTTATTGTCTGGCAATCAAACCCACGCTCTTGGCATTGTTAGCATCACGTTTTTTTCTTTTTTTTGTGGAAATTCATACGTAAAAAATAAATAATAAAAAATATATGTGTGTGTGTGTGTTTGTGTGTGTTTACATATCTGGAGCTTGGCAGAGATAAATTTTAAGTGCACTGTTTAATTTACACACTTAGGAAACCCGAAGGATCCTCCATCTTTTCACTGAATGGCTTGTTCTGCAGTAGCTCAGGGATGAAAACCCGCTGTGACATCACTAAAGCTGTGCCATGTGGTTATTTCACATCCCTCATGACTCAACTGACGGAAGATGCGGGAGCTCTGAGCAAATGTATGAGTGTGTAGAACTACATGACAGAGCAGGAAGTCTTGTGTGGCAGAGGAATTTGTGAGCAATCATGCAGAAGGCCCTGTGTCCATCCTGTCACACTGGAGAGGGGAGATCGCATTTAAACAAGTGTTAATGAACCGATGGTGAAAGTAAAATGTCATGGTGGTGTTTAAAGGATAATGTGATTTTTAGCATCTATTGTGACCCCGTACCCTTTGGTAGAAAAAGCCAGAGGTCATTGAGGGCTGGTTGTATGAGTAGTAAGATTAGGCCTATAGGTAAATTTCATTTCTACAATAACTCCATAGCGAAGGCATGCTTTTTTTTTTTCTTGCATAAAATAATTCATTATTCTACTTCGTTATCTGACAGATCCCAGACTTATTTTGCTGTGCGTAACCCCAGCATATAAAAAAAAAAGTGTAGTACATTTTCGTAATGTGACAGACTGACAAATCTGTCAGTGAATTGAAAGATGTTGAGTATTGAATTATTGATTCCTTACTATATAAATGTAACAGAGGTATTAGGTTTTCAGTCAAGCTGAGATGCCTGTGGCCAAAATGCAATATATTGTGTACTGGACAGTGTGAATGAATACCTCTAAAATGCATTGAAAAAAAGTCAAATTGATTTATCCAGGTCCACCGTACAAGCTTAATTGATCCAGCATCCTATTACAGTTACAATTCCACAAAATGCAAACGTACTACACTGAATTATTTGCATCATACTGTAGAGAACTACCCTTTTAGTGCATTAATTGAAGTATTAGTACCATAATCTTTGCTACTTAAACATTTGCATCCTTACTCTCTTTTATGCTCTGTACACCAAGGAATATTGTGGGGCACTACTGAAGCCAGAGACAGAGCCACTGTTCTTGAGAGAAATTCATCTGTTTTGTCAGCTCTGATTAAATTGGTTATTTGCTCTGCTCTGACAAATTTTGACAGCATTTGATTTCATTTCAGGACTTTTGCAACCTGCTGGCATAGATAGAGCGGCATTAAACACTCACCCAGAAGCCTTTTTAAGAGGTTGCTGTGCTACAGTGTTTGTTTGCAGGCTTGGACCTGTGGCCTTTATTGCAGGTGTATTAAGAAAGATCAACAAAGCATTGTACAGTAACTTAAAAAAAGAAATTAAAAAAAAAGAAAGAGAATGAAATGTAACCAAAGAAAAAATAAAAGCAAGAAAAGGGGTTCAAGCAGTTTGACCTTGTTAGACGGTAATTGCTTTGGATGTTATACTCATGATGTAAGTAAAATAAGACAGCCTGAATTACATTTATAATAGCAATGATTTTCATGTGAGTTTATGGCTCTAAATTGTATGGCACATAAGACACATTGCCAAATATTACATCTGTTACATGGCTGAATCCTTTTCTCTTATAATTATAATTTTGGCTGAAGAATAATCCACCCCTCTACATGAGGCAAATGCAATTGCCTTACCTTTTATTTGGATGCTCATCTCTCAGCTCAATCAATATCAATATGCCTTTGTGCGCCAATATTGATTCAATTACTAAATGAGAAATTTGAAGGGAGTCCAGGGAATAATGTGACTGACATGTACATATCCCTATAGGTGCATACAATGCCCTAAACGCAACTGGCAAGATATTTCCTGTCAAAAAAGAGACCTTTGAGTCTTAAGTATTTTCACCCATCCCTCTCTCTTTTTTATTTCATTCTTTTCCCCCTGTGGTTTTCCATTTCTCCTGACTCTCAGGTCTTTTACGGGTGGTCTCTTTCTCATTTTGTCCTTATACACTGTGGACAATCGTTTGAGGCGACCTGACCTTGACCCACCAGCATGTGTGTCATTCATCCTGTCAGAAAGTCCCTCTGAGGCAAAACACACAGGAAGACAAAAGCACACACCTCTTCACCAAGGATTGTGTGGCCTATGACTTCCGATATGTGCACTACTGATATGACTGATAATATAGGGTTTCAAATGCAAGATGAAAAAATAAAAGGCACAGAGCACTGGCTATTTAATTTAATTACATCTGACAAGACTAATTAGAACTCTTATGGAGTCATTCGCCATTATAACATGCACCGTAGATATACATACCATTCAGCAATGCACAGTTGAGTGTAGGCATGTAGTAAGCTCATGATTTAGTTAGTTTTTCAAAATCTTTTACCAGTAATTCTTATGACAGAGTTTCGTCTAGCGTTTCTGATATCACGCATTTTTTGAAGATTACTTTTCCTAAATTTAATTTGTGTGAGTACTTCAAGGCTACTAAGCTGAATGCATTACATTAAATTTTGGCCGTTGAATAACTTTTTTTTTTTTTACTGTACAGTTTACTGACATTGAACACTCACTAACAGTATTTTTCTGTCTTGCACCCATGGTGTTTTCATGTCAACCATGATAAGGCCAGGTGGATGCATATTGAGACATTAAGAGATACAATAACAAGCTTTTTCAATTATAATCTGATTAAAGTTTTTCCTTTACTTTGCATCCTATTAAAGCAAGACTGCTAGAACATTCTCTCGGATTTCTTTTTCTCTCTTCTCCTCCCTCGCAGTGGTCTTCTGTTCCTCTAAATTAATGATTCTCAACTCATGGCCATAAAAAATTGGGCCACATGTCTGGACTGATAATGTTGAGGGCAGTAGAGAAGAGCAAAGATAAATGCAAATAATGAAATGCTATTATGCTGCATAATCATTCTTGCACAATAAGAAAAGAAAACACTGTTTGCACAATTTTGCACACGCTATAAATCCAGCTGAACTCTACGGTATTTCATTTTGGAGGACATTCATCTGTCACATGGTTAAAGCAAGCCAAATTAGCCAGATGGCAACATCAACAGGTTGCGTGACATCCTCTCATCCTTGAAAACCATGAAGAAAACTATGCAATGTTTTGTGCAGTGAATTAATGGCTTCTGAAAGCATGAAACTATCAAAATTCAATTTACATGTAGAATAGACCAGCAGTTCTAAGCTCCCTGTTTTGTATGTATTCCTAATGTACGTAATTCAGATCATCAGCTCAGCAGGAGAGAACTATACCAAGTGTGTCAGATAAGAGAGACATACCCAGGTTCAAAGCTGAACCACTGAAATATATTGTAGTAAAAGTTAATTTTCTTATTCAGTCTGGATCATGTAAATAATGCATGTTGCTCAGCATGTGGCGTTTCTATCAGGCTATTAAAATTGTAATATTTTTTTAAAATTACCTGTGTTGTAGTGCTTGGTGCAGTATCTTAAATCAGATTCTTCCTTGAGGATGAACTGTGGGAGCGTTAAACCTTCAGCCACCTGTACAGGTCCCTTCTCTTGCCACTCAAAGATCAGGTCATTCATTGTGTAACCAACTAGGAGAAAGAAAAAGACAATTTCTTTGTTAGATTTAAATGCTGTTTTCAGTATTACTTTTTCATAATAGAGAGGTTAATGTTGTAAAATTAGCCATTTTTGTATCCTGAAAAATATTCTAGCAGCTTGCACTTTCATTAAAGAAATTTTTTCCGTGCATATTCTGTCATTAATTGCTTTCATTCAACATCATTGAAAACTTCCATACACTGAATCTTCATAAATATTCATTTTGGGTATGAATAATTTTGAGTTTTTGGATGGACCCAAAGACATTTAGAGGCCTTATATCTCAAAATGGAGAAAGAGGATTAAGTAAATATTTTAGCTAAACAGTTTAATTTAAGATCTAAGGTCTATTTTAAGATAAAAACGGCCAAATGAGAGAAATGTTCCAGAAGGCTAGAACATTATAATGCCATTTTCAGATAAATATTAGCAGTAGCTTCAGATGCATTTAATGAAAAGTAGATTCAGCTTCAGACTGACAGTTTGGATTCTAAGGCACTGATGTGATTATTTTTAATACACACACAGTATATGTAATAAAAAAAATGTTGCCTTAGAAATGAAAGTCAATTATGACCATACAACCATAAAGCATGTTAACTGCAGTGTGATAAAAAGGCACACAGCTTCAACATGAAAATAAAACATATCACAAAGCATTAAGCAGTTCACCAGCACACTATCCTCAGGGTTGCAGCTGCACCGGAAAATGTATGGTGTGATGTTGAAATGGCGGATATAATTATCTCTGTTTCTTCATATAGCTCTGGTGTCACTTGCTTGTCTTGGTGGTAACATTTTACCAGAGGGAAGGTGAGTATGCTCACTCTATTCTATTCTATTCTATTGTATTCTATTCTATTCTATTCTATCTACTCTGTACTGCTCTATTTCAAGCAGAGACAATCTCCTCAATTTAGCATTGTTGTCTATCATCAAGAGTCTTTCAGTGAGCAACCCTAGTAACAACATGAACATGGCCACTCTAAAATATGTAGTTATGAAGACAGATTCCCCTTGACATTGGGCTTTTCTTTAAAAGCCTTAACCCCAGCTTAGAGCAGCAGTCATGGGGGAGGTCGAGTGAGCTGTGGCATGTTTTCAAGTCAACAGAAAGCTCTTGGAATAATATATCGACCGCTAGCTTCACTAATCTTTAACCAGGCACTCTGTAGAGTGTACTTCATGCCTATGTGTCCTTAAGTTACAGTCTATGCTGGTATATAAGTTTTCCATGATGATTTTAAGAATGTCTTCAGGGCTCTGCCCATCCATAATGACATAATTTGGTATGACTCTGCCAGGTGAATGCCAATGCCAAACACACTTTACATCAAGTCCACTATTTACCTCATCCTGGCTACCGGCTGAAGTTATATTATGAAATGAGAAACAGTGTCTGCTTTCAACACAAATCTGAACGAGGGGTGGGGGAGTTACGTAACAAGCTCTTGATGAGAGGAGGTCATTCGAGATTACTCACAACTCTCCAGCTGCATTATGCACGTCTGCACATCCATGGGGAAATTCTTCAGATCCATCGGACATGAGAGCGTCAAAGTCAGTCTAAAAATTGAATGAAAAAGGCATAGATTGAAATATATATATATACACACACTTCTTGTTTCTGATATGTGCTTTTTCTGATATGTGTGTCTAAAACACGGTAAGGAAATTTATATGCACAAAAAATGCAAATGTTCTCTGAATGGGTGATGTGTAAATCCACAACTCGGACAAAAAAAGGAATCAAAGAGCAGGGCTTTGTGCATCTGAAGCTGCTTGAGTGGTGGGATTTCTGAACGGGGCCGCTAAAGCATAAGAGAGACAAGTCTGACAGCCGCAGATTGGCCATGTTTTAATTACACTCCTTCTCCCTCAGGGCACCACGTGGATTTCAGTCAGAGTGAATCCTCTGTCGTCTCACATCTGCACAGCTTTCCATCATATCTCCTCAAAAGCCTGACATAATTTAGCCTTCAATATTAACTCCAGCACTTCCTTTCTACCCTATGCTACCACAGGGATATTGTCTTCTTATGGCTTCACTGCAGTGATTGATGTTGAATGACGCTGTGTTTATCCTGGCATTTGTTGAGGGGTTGGTTATAGTTTCAAGGTATCATTCTAATGACTCACGTCTGCATCAGCAGATTACTAGGACGCTAGATTGTTATTGACATTTTTAGGAGCCAGTACAGCAGCTGTTGGCTGTGACTCTATACCTACTTAGATGTAGCTTTATATGTTTCAGATGTTAGTCAGCGTTAACTCTCAGCTGCTGCTGCTTGCTGTAACTATTCTGATTGGTGCTGAAGTCTCACCTGATTGAATAGAGGACATTTCCGTTCTTGAATATTCTCAAGAGCTTGTTATCAGTGGTGACCTCGTGGAAGTGCGCTCCCTTCTCGTTGGCGAAGAACAGATCAGGCTTCCAAATGGAGTCTAACATTGAGGGATCCAGGTCCAGGGAGTCATCTGGGTACTCGCTGTAAGCTAACCGAGGGTCGTTCCACTGCTGCCGGAGAAATATGTTCACTCTGTAATCCTGAGAATAAATAAACATAAGTCAAGGCATAGTGAGACATAATGGGCATTTTCATTTACAAGCATGCACAGTGAAATAGAAGTGAGCATCATTGCTTACATTTATGGTACATTAAAATGCTGTATGTGATTTTTACATATGCAATGCGTGTTTACATTTCTTGTGTTTCACAGCTGTAAATGTGTCACATTTAAGTTCACTTGATTAAAAACTGGTCAAGTTAGGCATATGGCAACATGGGCAGGTTGTATGGAACTCTTCTGAAAGCCGTGAGCAAAATCCCTCAAGAGCAAAGCAAATATGACCCAGATTTGCGTAGGTGACAAGTTTAAGAAGCATTACTTTAAATAATGAATATAGATTTTGGACTTTGACTCTAGAAAGGTGTGTAATATCAGAAGTATGAGGTTGTCACAGGTCATGGCGTTTGGCCAAATGTTCCCTTGTCAACAGTTATATAAGGCAAAATTGAAATGCTTTTTGTTTGGCAAAGCTTATGCTTCCAAAAGGAATTTAATCATTGGACATGTAGAGACAAAATCATCAATGAGATCTGTTCTTGCCTGCTGTACACTCCATCATACAGTATATAAAAAATATATAAGGATGTATATCTTTTAGTCTTCAATCTATTGTCTAAACAAATTTGAGAAACATTAAGTAATAAGTGTAATTGTTTACATTTTATTTTATTATTATTATTATTTATATATATAAATTTATAAAACCTTGCTAAAATATATTTTTTCTCTCAGTCAATCTCATAGAGACATTACAAACATGGACATCTTGGATTTGCCTTGAGACATTCAAAAACAAAAAAAAAAACTCTTAAATGTAATTTATAGCTCACAGTCCATATTAAATTAAAGTTCTGTGGATCAAATGTCACACAGCTTTATGTATGCAGTAATATTTAGGATATTTGCCTAGAAGCCTGGCAGAATTGCATGAGTAATGAAGGCAGAACCTCAGTGAACCTCAACAATAAGCTTTGAGACAGATTTACAATAATCTGAAACTAATAAAAGCTGAAATAAATGTTAAAAATGCATCCGATGAGAGATTGGAACTGCTACTTTTTTGACAACAATAGTTCTTTTGTTCACAATTCTAGGATTTTACTATGTATAGTCAGACTGAATTTGCCTGAAAGCAACTAAGACGAGCAGCCACTAATAATGAATGGAAGGTGACAGCGCGTGGGTGATATAATTTGTTAGGCAGCAAGGCGGATGGAGAACCGGGCGGTTTTCATATCTTATCTGTGTCTTTCTAAAGCATTCAAAGAACTTCATTAGAAGGTCTGTGCGTCAGAGTGCATGAGTGGTGGGATACTGATATAGAGTTTCACAAGGGAAACTAGCGCAACACGGTTAGTGACTAGGCAAACCTCAACTGTGCCAGTTCCCCATTTGTTAACAGCCAAACAACATCTCGAGGCTGAGGACAGTGTTTAACAGAAACAAAAAAACCATTAGACACAAAAGCATTCATTTTCTGCTCCGCTTCCTAAAACATCTAACCGTGGTGGTTTGTTGACAGGAACATAGCTGACGCTCACAGATTACAGATCACCGAATTGGCCAACATCCCAGCTGATGAAGCATGGCTTACATTCATTATAGATGTCACACCACTGCTTTGTCAATCTCTTGGTTGCTTTGTCATCAACTTAGCGGCTAATTCTGTCCTCTGCACATTTCTTTGCGGTCGGAGCTTGACAGAACCCCGCGCATCACATCGGCGATTGCTCAACCAACTGCAGGCCTTCAGTGGCTCCATGGCAATCTCCACACATCTGCTGTGTGATTGCCTACTCAAGCGGGACTCACTGGCATTGAGGGGCAGTCTGTTCCTGTGCCAGCAAGCCAGCGGTTAATCACGTCTCCATATGTCTGTGGCTTCTGTAACGGTCAGATAGCCCTGTCAATACATTCAGCGCTTTGGTAGTGTCTATTGAAACACTGAACCTGCATGTTGTCAGCATAGCCGTTGGCAACTCTAAGCGTGCATGTCGTCAGCATTTGCCAAAATGAGCAATGGTGAAAAAGTCTGTGCCATTTATAAGCAAAGTTCAAGTTTCGTTCCTTGAAAACCATTCTTAAATGTGGAGACTGAATTAAAACCTATTTTAGTTGCATGTTGATTACATGACAAATTACACCATCGTAACTCCACTTTATGATGCCACAGATAATCTTGAGATTATCGTTTTTTTCAGTTGGTGTACAGAACAGGGCTGCTCAGATCTTAATATGTCGGGATTTCCAGCACATGGACAGGCAGATGTGTCAGGATTCTTAAAGACTAAAGAATAATTATGCTGTATGTAGATGTGTTCAACAACAACGCCTTAAAATTATGTTTTGAAACTTCAGATACTTAACCTTAGACCTTCACAACCTTATAATCGGACAGTAGAAGAATAGAGGATTGAAGCAGTGGAGTAAGGAAAATAATACATGACAAAATGTCTTCCAGGTTGGAAATGTTTGGAATGTCAGCCACAGGTTTTCCTCTGGTGTTTCAATGTTCCTGTCCTTTGGTTTCCTTGCTTTTTAGAGAACAGTTTATAAAACGTGGCATATGAATGTCAGCTGTCTGGGAACTGAGGATTGCCCAGAATGATGCTCTGTTAATGCAGTGTCCTTTGTTCCTGGACGTTAGGATTATCCCATAACCCTAATGCTGAGGGAAGGAGATCTCCACAGGCCAGATGGTAAAGGCAGGAAATCCAGGAAGGGTTACAACCCATATGTGACATGGGTAAGCATAGAGGGAATTCCTTTACATGGCATTTTACCCTTTTATATTCACCCTTAAACATTGTCTGCACAACAAATCTGAGGGATATTGTTTATTACTGCACACAGAAACTTAAAAAAAAAATGTATCTAATGTTAACACCAGTGGGGTCACAGGTATATATACCTAAATATGTATGTATGTATTTAGAAAACTGTTTAGAAAATACATTTGTTGTATATATGTAGTTTTAATACTCAATGACTAATACCAGTTTGTATAACCATCAACTAAATATTTTGTTCTTTTACATCCTTATCCCTTTCCATATATTTTTCATAATAATGTGATAGACGTAGTGTTTTATAGTGTATTATTAATATTATTGTTATTAAATAATTTGGTAATTTTTAGTTTAGGGACCCAAACATGAAAATTCTGTCATCGTTTACAGCCTGGTTACAAACTTTCTTCAAAATATCTTTCTTCGTGTTCGGCAGAGCTATTCTTTTAACTAGTTGCTTATTAGCATGCACATTACTAGCACTTATATATTCCTCAATCCCAAATTTAACAACTCCTTTACTAACTATTAAGAAGCATTAATTAGAATTAGATGAGAATTAGACATTAAAATAAAGTGTGACCTATAATGATTTACTCCTATATTCGAATCTTGTTTTGTTTAATACAATGAAGTATTACTAATGTTATTCCTTTCGAAATGTGAAAACCTGACCTAAACTTACTGACCTTGTCATACATAGTCATAAGAGTCATATCACTTCTGGTTTTGTTCTGAGATAGATACGTTTTTATCCAAGAAACAGAAGTGAATTCAAGACTGAGTTTCTATGAATTCCTATTTAGATGTATTTTGTTCAGTAGCTTAATGAGTAAAAAATAAATAAATAAAAACAATATGTCAGTGTCATGCCAGTGAGGCATTACATGGAGAAATGCTTTCTCGAAGCCAGCTTTACCATGGATCTTAAAAAAAAAAACAGTTGTTGATTTGAGTAAATGACAAGAGACTTGTACCCTGCTTGAAGGAAGGAATATTTATGAAGAGAAGTCCACTAAGAGTGAGGAAAAAGCTTTGGCAAAAGCACAGTCTCTTCAGACATAATTACTTCAGAGTGAGTGTGCCATCTCGCAGCGCATAACTTATTCAGAGCAAGCTGAGGGATAAAGGCGACAAGGCACTCTCAGTGTGTGTGTGTGTGTGTGTGTGATGAGCGTTTGCGTTCAAAGACAGCAATGTTGGGACACTTGTGTAGATAGGCTAAAAGTGCATCTCCTTATTCCTGTGTGTAGATCTGGGTTGTAATGTGGTGTAATCCCAAACGTGTTTCTTTGGTTGTCTGCAGAGTAAGATGTGATCAAAAAGAAAAAAAAAAAAATATATATATATATATATATATATATATATATATATATATATATATATATATATATAAATAATACACAGCATGCACAGTGTTCCATTGCTAAGCACACCTGGAGCCTGTTTCAATTCAGCCGTGGTGACATATAATGGACAAACAAGATCCCTGTAGGGACGAACTGCACAAGTAAGAACAATAACTGCTTTCTGCCTCTCACTGATTGCCTGGAGGTTTCAAGATATGGCTACCTCAAGACAAGCAACACACACCCCAGTACATCTGAGGATGGGATGCTTTCTGCATGAACTCTTATCTAAACCATTGTACCTTTCCTTTTCTTGGTGTAATTCATCCCAAGGGTTGTTGTTTACCCACACTGCTGTCTCAGGCTATTCTTGATTTCTGTTTGCTTTAAAATTCTTGAAAATGAAAATATAATAAACAAAAATAAATGTAATATATGTAAAAAAAAAACTGCTATACACAAAAATTGCACAGTAATATATAAATCTTTGTCTGACAAAGGCCAGGTTAGTTCAGGATGTAAACTGCCGTAATGGTTGGAATAATATTTACCATGCAAATATAAAATTACATGTTTTTGCAAAAAAACAACAACAAAAAAAAAAAAAAAAAAAAAAAAAAAAAAAAAAATATATATATATATATATATATATTATTCACTGTTATGTTTCCTGACATTTGTTTATGCAGGTTTTATATATATTAGATATTTAGGAATAAAAATACTGATTTTAGCCCTCCGGTTTAAACAGGTTGGTCTCTTTAAGATAAGTATTACATGTGGACAAATCTTGAGAGATAATATTGATCACAACACTATATTTAGATCTTTTGCCATTGCATAAAAGATTAAAGCATTGAGCCTTGTAGCCAATCACAGCAATGTTTATACTCTAACGAATGCTCATCATAATAACACAGTGCAAATACAATTTTAAGAGGAGATTCATTGAGCTGTGTACAGCATCATTGATGAAAACACGTTTTGGTGAGAGTGCAGAACGCAGTCATTGACTGCTCCAGTGATTATTTTAGCTCACTTTCTGTATATAATTTAATCTGCATCTAAATAACAGTTGATTTTCATGCTACTAAAAGGAATAGTGTGAAGTTAACTCTTTAGTTACTGGCTTGATTTACTGGTGCATAAACACCAAAAAATGAATGTCTAACTGTACATGAACCTTACAATGACAGATTAGGCTTTAGAACTAATGCCCTTACATGCTGTAGCATATTTACTGGGTACATATATTTCTTTCAAGGTCTGTTTGCGAAATCCACAACTTAACTATATAACTGGATCTGCTACTGGAACAAAACTGTTTATTTTTTTAACGATTTAGAGAAAGATTCAGAGTGAAATGAATTCAGATAACTTACTGCAACTGCTTTTTAGCAAACATAAAGACAAAATAAAAATGTAGGGCACTGGAACTTGTTAATCGCAGACTTTAAGGCTGACATGAAGGATGAAAGGGGTCTAAAAGGTCTAAAGCCCTCCCAAAATTACTTTTTAGAAGCCTGGTGATGGAAGCAAGTTTGCACCCGGTGGACTTCCTGACAGTGTCCTACAGTCTTTCTCCCAAGCTGGATTTAGATGTAATAGGACAGAAATGCTCCCTCCATACAAATCAATTCTGAGTGTGTGCTATGTACTATTTCCATTAAGTCTGAATTTAATGACTATTAGTGCATTAATTGCACCCTGTGGAAACAATCCACACAGTGCTAATATAACAGCTAAGATTTACATTGGGTAAACACTGCCATGGGGAATTTGTGCATGAAAATGCATGCATCATTGCTTGATTAGGAATACATACCATAGTTGTCTCTGCAATGGAGCCAAAACTGTTAATGAATATGTTGCATGTTACATTCACAGGCGGACCTGTGGAGAGAAGAGTAAAGTCAGTCACAATACAGTACAGTCCTCTACAAAGATACTAGACTCACTGGTTTATCATTATGGGAGTACGCATATTTAATAACTGTCTGCTTTAAAATCAAAACCCGTTTTTAAAATTAAGATATCAAATAAAATGCTTGCTTTTTTGACAATACAAAAGACTAAACAAGAAATATTAATACTGCATAGCTTCCTAATGGTTTATTAATGGAGGGGGAAAAGTTAAGGAATTTGGGTGTTTTGATCTTCTTTACTCTGATTTCCACTTACAGTATTGATGTCTACAAAGAACGTAGTACATAAATGTGTTGCTTTATTATATCTGTTTTTAACACCTCCATGTGCCAGTTTCTTTCTTTCTTTCTTTTTTCAATTTTTTTAACCCCCATTACTTGACATTTGTGAATTAGTGGCTTTTGTAAATGAGCTTCTGAGGGGAAGTCCTTTGCCATCTTAATAATTTAAGAAAGCTCGAGCTGATTTATAGTTTGAGATGGTCTGAGTTCAGGGCCATTCTGTAACAGCATAATGAATGAATGTTTTCAGGGTCATAGCAGAAACGTCTAGAGGCAGCTGGAACCAGGAGATGTTTTTGTAAGATACATTATTATGTAATCATTTCATAGCATGTTACAGAATATAGAGTCACATCTGCATTAGCTCTGTACCGTATAAAATCTGAATCTTATAGACGCCAATGATCACTGTAACAGAAGGTTTTACAGACATTAAATCAAAAACAAAAAGTGGTGGTAAATAACCATTAAAGACAGCACAGTCTATACCTTCAAGGAGAAACAGAGTAAAAGGTAAGGAGAAAGGGCTTGTTAGTACTACCTTTAAAGTTGGGCCTAATTCTGGCATCGTATCCTGAGGTTCTTCCCATGAGCTTGTCAAGGAAGTCAGAGGGTGATGATGCTTTTTCTCCTTGAGGGTTTTCTGGTTTTTTTGATGCTACCAAACTGAGGAAGAAAAAGAGAGAGAGAAAATGGGGGCAGATTTTAGCAAATCAGCCACGACAGTCACCAGCGCTACGAATGTAAGAGGCAATACTAATGTCATCTGACATCACTGTTCGCTCTAACGTATTAAGGATGTGAATACATATACATTTAGGTCTGTACATTCAGATTTGAAACATTATATCCATGCATGGGATTTACTGCTTTACTGCCTTAATGCTACCAGTATAATACCCAGCAAATGAGACATAGACATATACATTTTATTTTGAAACGCTATACTTGTTACATACCTTTCTGTGCTGACTTATTGCATTTAATGATCATACATTGCCAATTTGCAACATAAGCGGTTGGTGTGCAAGTAATGCTGTTCAACTCCCTAGAGAAAACCTCTTATTGTGAAGACTGTGCTGCCGTATTTCCCTTTAGTAACGAATGAAAGACAATCATTTTGTCAGGCATTATTTCTCTTGATAAGGAGTAAAAGGAAGTTCTGTTGGCAGCAGCAGATAAGGAGTAATTTATGTCTTGATTCTTAGCCTAGTGTTGAGAGGTGCTACAGTATTCTTTGTACTTGCCATTAATGTGTATATGTTGGATTTTTGCAGTTGCATGCTTGTATTACTCAGAGCGAAGTTCACATAAGGCATGCAGTGATACGGTCCATGGTTCGGCCTGAGGAAACTACCTAAATGCTTGTCAGTAAATCTGATTTTAAGGAGGCTGTGGGAAGGACACTTCATTGATCTGTTTGGTTTAATGAAAACACAAGGTGTATTTTCAGGAATCTGTGGACATGGCATTTGATTGATTTCTTTTTTCTTTGCCTTAATTAATCAGGAGCGAGATACTCACATAGAAGGGGGAGAAAACTACAGGCAAAGTTCCATAAGGATTGTAAGAAAAATAAATGTTTTGTTTTCATATTTCTGTGTATTTTGAATACGTTAAAGTACACAGTGTAGTGCATAGACACAATACATTTAAGGTTTCAAGGTAATGGTTGTTGCGAAGCACTGAGCCATATTCCTTTCTACTCCCTCTCTAGTCTCTTTCCTAGCCAGTGTATGCCTACCCAGTTTTTGGTGGGAATATTAATCATAAAATTGGTTTTGGTAAAATAAATGGTCAAAATTTGAGCGAAATACAATATATATATATATATATATATATATATATATATATATATATATATATATATATATATATATATATATAATTATATTATTATATTATTATTAATAATAAAAATGTTTAAATATTTTAAATATACTTGTAAAAAATTAATAGAGCACATATAACATTTATAGATTTATTCATCTAGTGTACTTCTGTTCAGTGGGTGTTAATGTCAGTGCGCTGAACTGAGCGTGAACCATGATCTGGCTTCATACAGTGTAATCTGTGACCTTTCAGCCAGTCGTGTATCATGTAATGTGACAAGATCGTATCTACAGAAATGCTTGTTTCTGGCTACTGAAGCACTCATTAAGTTTCTGATGAACATAGGTCAGAGGTCAGGCAGTAGGATTAGGATTAAAAGCATGTGATGTGAAATTACTGACACTCTCTGCTCCATCCCACAATCATCTTGTGAGATGAGCACACAAACACACACATATCCATCCACACACATTCACAGAGGCTGCTTTGCTCAGCACAGATCAGCTTTGCTCACCGCTGTTGACACTGACATTCCTCTGAGCGCTTCTCTGCCGGTTTCCTCTTTCTCATTTTTCTATGGCTTTGAGTTCTGTTGTTTCAAAGCTTTGAGACTAAGTAAAACTAGACCAGTTTAGAACAAAGCAGAAGTGAATGAAACTTGAGGGGGCTCTAGTGTTTGTTTGACTGGAGCAGCATAGAGGATAAAAATGTTTTGCTCTCTGCCTTTATTTTAAAGCCAACTGCAGAGAACAATCACAGTTCATAGTCAACAGAGAAAACCAAGCCTTCACATTTTTCCACATCTGGGGTCAATATGCTGGATTTTGTTAAACAATTTTCTATTTGCACCCCGTAAAAATAAAGAAATACAATTTTTACGAAATCTTAATAATGTAGTTAGTTTACTTGTCTGATCCTCACTAGAGAAGTAAATCACGAATTAGGATGTTTTTGATTCGAGAGCTTTATGACCCTTCATAGACAGCAATTCAACTACAATAATCAAGGCCCAGAAAGGTAGTAACGACATTGTTAAAATAGTCCATGTGATATCAGTGGTTCAACATTAATTTTATGAAACTACAAGAATACTTTTTATGTCATTTTATTCAACATTATCTTCTCTTCTGTGTCAGTCTGGTGTCATATGGACTGTTTTAATGAGGTCTTTATTATGTGAACGTGGCAGTTGCGTCACTGTCATTGCAAGGTCAGAAAGCTCTCGGGTGTAAAATATCTGAATTTGTGTTCCAAAGATGCAGGCTTGGAGTGACACAAAGGTAAGTCATTTCTGGCAGAATTTACATTTTTCGATTAAACTATCCCTTTAAATCCAGTTATAATCTGTAATTACTTAAATCCTGCCCGACAAATAAAGCTAAAGACAGCTTTTCAGCCAACCGATCATGTTGAACATGCAGAAGGATCTGGGAATTTCAGTAAGCAACTACTTTTAAAGAAGAATGAAGTCTAAATGATAAACATTATTAACATTCAGAATTGTGCGCAAGCTGCACTTCGTTTAAAGTTTGTGTGTCTGCAGTCTGATTTTCTCTTTTTAAATGACAGACACAGATTACTGCCACCTGCTGGTACTTTTCTGTTTTTTCCTCTCATGCAGCTGCAGAACCTCGATGCTAATTGGCCGCTGGCTATGTGTTTGCGGTGTGTTCAAGCGCAAACCTTTTGGCTCAGACACAGGCAACAGCTCAGTCGACTTTAGTTGCCACCAGTTCTTTAACGTCAGCTTGGTGTGGAATGGCCTTAACCAACACGGATTTTGCTTCTGAAACTGACAGCAAATTCTGTATCTTCGTAAAAGCCTTTGGCTACGAGCATTGTATTTTGGCTCTGGGTCTTCCTGACTATGCAGAATTGTGAAGTCAAGAGTGCACATCCCACCTTTGCTCCCAGGAGCAGTAGGTAAACTGCAAACCTCCAATTACCAAGCTCCTTCTCAGCAGAAACAACCAAGCTTCCAGCAACATCTCTATCTTTCTCTTTCTCTCTGCCTGGTCTAGGCAAAAACATCCCTACCAGAGAAAGCTATCAGCCATGGATTTTTTTTCTTGCAACCCCTCGAAGGAGTCACCTCTGGGTCTAAGTGTCTAACCGGTTTCCAGCAGTCCTAGATATATTGTCCTTGACACTTCACATTCTTTCCCACCAATACCAACAGAGGCCTTAAGACAGTTACCATGGAAACCACAGGCCAATGAAGCATCAATGGTGGTCAACAGAGCGAGGCAGTCACAGAGGATGCTCATGTTGGAGCCGATCGAAGGGGATTGAGGGGATGGCGTGAATGTCCATGTGAGGCAGAATACTGGCATCCGCAGATTACATTGTACCTCAGTGCACTGACAAAACAGCGACAGAAATAACATATGGTTAAAGTTAACTAACAGTTCACGCACAGGCCATCTTTCTCTCGCATGCACACGCACACACGCATAACCTGCCTCTGTGGTCTCTTCTTTTGTATACATTTAAAATTTCACACAGGGAAATGGAAAGTTCACTTTGCTGCAAAAAAATCACTGTGCTATCATAGAGCTGTTTATAATTATGTGACTTTCTACTGTACCACTTGCATTATTACAGTGTCTATCAATACATTTTAAGGTTAAAATCTGACTTTTGGAATAAAAAAAATAGTGATAATAAGTCTGGCATTTTTGCATGCCATTTTGGTGCCTATATATTTCATAACTCACCTATATTACGTTATATAATGTTGATGTACTGGTTTACCTCTTATCCTGCAAAGGTAGCTTAATATAATATTTTTACAGTGTAAATTTGACTATGTGTGAGGATGTTGTGTTCATTGATCTTTGCTTTCAAACCTTCACTAAAAATGAGTCTGAAGGCTAGTATCATAGCATCCGACAGACGTTTCAAATAATGGTTAAAAAAAGCTAAAAAGGATAAAAGTAAGTTCAGATTGTCAGATACGTTGAGAGAAGGACAGGGCAGTACTTCTGACGGATGGGGAGAGGAAGGCACTGGATATTTGAAGAGAGAGGAAGAATGAAAGAGACAGATTGAAGGAGCACATCAATGATAGATAGAAACAGGATGGCTAAGACAATTAACTGAAAACATCAGCCCACAGTTCAGTCATTATAAAAGAAGAGTTATAGCTTCACCTTTACAGTGTGACAGCTCTGACTTAATCAAAAGCACTTACAATTCACACACGGTTCACTTCTCATTCAGTCCCAGTCAAGAATAAATGCCAGCAGACACCCTATGCTCAGATTCACACGCAACATTTATCCACATATACTGTATCTGAAACATGTCAGTTGCTCATTGATAATCTCGTTAATACTTTAATATTATTCACTTACACAATTTACTGCAGAATGAAAAAAATTACAACACACATTTATCATTATTTGTGCTATGCTTATTCACTGACACATCTCACATTCATCAGCATCTATACTTGATTTCTAATTATAGACAACACATTTATGCGTTATATGCATTTAATCATTTTTACGACTACATAATAATTTTTTTAATGACTACAAGCTAAGAAATGGTAAATTGTTATGTGTATATATATATATATATATATATATATATATATATATATATATATATAAAGTTAATTTTAGCTTTAAAGCGCCATGCATCACAACTCTTTGCAGGATATCTTTCATCTCATTATGCCTAGGAAGTCTATGAAATGCATCCAGTTAGTATGAGGAGAGCATAGCTGCAGTTTTGTTGTCACCCCCTGTAGGCTTCAGTCTCATTGGGTTGTCATTGCTGTGGGACAAACAACCCTCTCCCCCACCCCTCGTCTGCCTCCCTTAACGTGAATCCACAGCTAAACGGCTGGATCGGTGTGACCTGTCCTGTCAGCATGGTGCTCGCTGTGTTGTCTTGCTCTGCTAATGCGAGGAGGCTGGGCACAATTTGGCTCCTTTGTTTTCTGGTGGTTCACCTTCTCTGAATGTTGCCCACTGTCATTTTAGTGTTGCATACTGTGTGAGATGCTGATAGAACTCGTGTTGTTACGCTCATGGGCATGCATCAGCCTGAGGTGTGCTGAACTTGTTATTGTGCCTTTCCTTATTAGGTGCTAGTAAGTTTTAATGTCAATGAGTAATGGAGTTAATGTGTACGGGAATGTGTTGCCACCCTGTCCCACACGATTTCACTCTGTAATGGTAAGGTTTGGTTTGTCATTTAGCATTATTGGATAAGTATTACTGTGACAGCTGCTGTTCATCTGTATACAAATCCAGTGGCATCAGCCTGCTGCACTAATACCTCGCTCAGAGAGTGATACCACTGACTGTTTCCAAACCACAGAGTCAAAACTAACAAAATGAATAATAACAATATTTATAAATAAATATTGAATTGACAGGGATGAGATTTTTCTGCATTAACTTAATTTAAGCATTTTCTAGCCTGAACGTTTAAATGCAACATGGCAACACATCCTTGTTCCCAAATTTGTAATAAGAATGGTTTATATAACTGTTGTCAACAATAGAGAAGCTCAAGGTCTCCCTGTGGTTTTCCCCTAGAATAAAAGTTCTAGGCAAAAAGCCTTACATATTAGTATTGTAACTGCTGTTCTGTAAATTATTATCTTTTTATTAGTAATAGTTCTTATTTTTATTGTATAGAACAGTAGTATGAATATATTTCTTTATGAATCTGGCTTTTTTTTGCATTTTTTGGTTATTATTTTTTATTGACAGGTTTTCCTTTTTTTTTTTTTACTGATCACACATTTACACACACACACACACACACACACACACAAAAGCTATTGTTTTAGTAGCTACAAGCAAGAGTGTATGCAGGCAGATGCATTTATAAATGAACAAAATATGTGATTTGTTTTCTCCCTTGCACAACACAAGACAAAAAGCTTTTCAGTTATTTTTGCAGTCTATGCCAGTGATTTAAATATGTCTTCACATTCCAATTTGTGGCCAAAAAAAGTACTTTCTCAAACCATGTTTGGATACTCACTGCCAATGTCACCGATGGTGGAACATTTCATAAGTACCTTTACCTATTTGGACTGTTTATATCATAAAACGTAATTAAAATATACCCTTTCTTCTATGAGTTTATCATTGATTTCAATCATTTAAATACTTAGGAATGCTAACTGAAAGGCTTTGTCCATGCTGTAACAAATAAACTTTTTTTCCCTCTTGCTTTAAAATTGTCACATTTAAAATGGAAAATATTAATTTAGGAAACTCTTTATTTACACATGAGGAATGGTGCAAAAGTGGCTCATCCATCATTACACTTTAACGGAAAAGCAGAAACACCTAGTCTGCGGTTGGTATCTGATTTCCAAAATTCCTTAGAGATACAAGCACTCTGCTTTGTCAGCTGTTTGGTTGACTTTTTTGGTAAATTAGATCGAGACTGGAAGCGGTCAGAGGCCCTCCCCTCCCCCCGTTGCTCTTTCATATTAGGCATGCAAACCCTTGCCAAAATAATCAAAAGGGTGTGCTGATGTGTGTCTATGTGTGGTCAGCCACAAAATTGGTAGTAAAGATAACTGCTATTTGGGCGAAATGGCTTCCCTTGCTTGAAGGCAATGGCACATCTCAACAACAGTTTTTGTCATTGTAGCTTAACAAAATTAAAATTCTAGCAAATGCAAACAAGAAACCTTCCAACCACTACGCTTGAGGTCAGCATAGCTGCAGATTGTAACAGTTACGTTGAGCACAGACAAAATGGTTATTCTCAGTTGTATTCATAAGAATCCAGATTCATTTTATTTATTAGTTATTTTATAATGAATCTTTCTGCGTGAGAAATGTGTTTTCTTCCCATACCATAAATTGCATTCATCTAACTGATAGATGGAAACTTGAATGTGCAGCCCTGCTAAAAGCATTACAAAATTTCTTCAAGACTCAAATAAACAGAGTAAATTCTTGGGTAAATAAAAATGAAGCAGAAAATCAGAGCACATGGATTCAGACAATGATCTGAAGACATGATGGCCTGAGGGCTTCCAGCAGTAACTGGAGCAGATGGAAGTTCAAATAAATTCAGAGCCTTTATTTCTAAAATTAAAAACACCTCTTGTTCGTTTAGCTATCATTGCACTAATTTCTCTCAGTACAGACCCAAGTCTGTTTGTCTTGTGTTATACATTACTCTTCAAATGCTTGGGGTTGGCAGTTTCCTATATATGCTCAACAGGACTACAGATTTGATGAAAAATATATTATAAAAAATAAATAAATAAATAAAATTATATATATATATATATATATATATATATATATATATATATATATATATATATATATATATATATATATATATATATATATAGGAATTGTGCTTTATTTTGTATAATAGCTAAAAGAAAAGGAATTGATAGAACAATTATTGAAAACAATAATTATAATGTATAATAATAATTAAAATCTAGAGATAGCAAGAGTTGGAGGGTCAACTAAAGATGGAACAGATATGTTTTTAGCAGATTCAGAAAACTGGGCCTTTCTTCTAGTAAGACACACAGAGCATTATTTCACCCTCCCCCACTTGTGCTCTCTAACTATAATGAATGTAACATGAAGGTGCTTCCAAGACACTCCCCTGGAGCCAGTGCAGAAAGGCATTTGAGGGCAGAGATTATCAATTTAATCAGGATCAGATGATTCTCTGGTGTCCATCACAAACACTGTATATAATTCCAGTCAGGCAGAACATGATCTCTAGACTAAGCAATGGAAGAGTGGACAGTTCAGTAGTCACTGTCGGTGTCGGAGTGCAACGACCTACTGAAGCTCTATCTATCTATCTATCTATCTATCTATCTATCTATCTATCTATCTATCTATCTATCTATCTATCTATCTATCTATCTATCTATCTATCTATCTATCTATCAACCTCATTACTCATTCAAAAACCCTCACTGTTTTGTCAAAACTGAGACTGTAATTCTTATAGTTTTATCATATGGTTATACACTTAAAAGGGAACTGTCTCTTTAAATCACTTTAATTTAGCTAGCTACTTTAAATTATGATGAGTAGCTTGTAGCCTGGCACACTACAGTTTCAAAGCAGCTGCCAAATTTAGAAGTCTGTCCTATTTTTCCCAGAGCCACCCTGTGGAGTCTGGATTTACTGAAATACGAAAAATTCTAGTTTTACTGCTAAACAGGTGTGAAAGCTCCCTTCTGCGTTTGTCCTCCGGGAGCTCCTCAGCAGGAGAGATCTACTGGATGCTATTAGTCAGAATCCAAATGATACACATCTGATTGTATGACAGCAATGCTCTTTCTCTTTTTACCTAGTACAGACATGGCAATTGTTAAGATGCAACGCACCTTATGCCAACGAGAAGTTGACAGTGAAGCATCTTTTCTCTGTGAATCTTTGTTTTTCTTCCAGATGACTATCTCGGTCCAAACCAGTTGTCTTACTGATCATTATGGGACAAGTGCTAATACACAAGGTGATTCTGAACATGCTTACAGTCTTTTTTAAATAGTAAAAGAACGTTGTTGTTTAGTAAAGATAAGTCCACACACAGCTGTTATTAAAATTTAAACACTGCTTCTGAGTAATTCACTCCTTGATGTACTTTATTTTTACACCACTAACTGAGATGACCAGAGTCCCCTGGGATCCTCTGTCTCATCCTCCATATTTCATGCATGGTCCTCATTTCCTTTTCAGTAAGATAGCTAATACAACTGACTGCATAAATCTCTCGCTTTCCAAAACACTTTATTTTCTTTTGCCAGATGTTTGAGGTATGGCTGATACATTGTCTCCAACAGTCACTATATTGACAAGGTCTATTTGATTTCTGTTTCTCTGTGACCCGACCTCTAGATCCATGCCTACATTTGCCCTTCCAAATGTGTTCAGCTAATATCATAGAATGCCAGCCTCGGACCCAGAGATCTAAAAGGACTGCTGGTAAGATTTATGAGATGCATTGAGAACAAAGAGAAAGATGAGTTCAGGTATACCTGCTGAATAAATATCCTAGCTCTTCCATCAAAACCTTTAGAGCGTGCTCTTGACATGAAGGCATCTATGACAAAATTTCCAAAAGGTAGGCAAGTATTCGAATGCTGCCTCCTGAGATACCTTCTTTTGGTCAAATTCAGGCAGCATTGCATGTACTGTATTATTTGCTAAGAATGTAGTCAGAGATTTTTTATTAATTTTAAATGTAATTTGATTAATACTAAAAACAATGATTAAAAATTCTTTTACTAGTATATATTGTTTCCCTCCAGTGAAATAGGAAGCTTACTTGGTTCTTGAATCATGGTCTCTGTGGTCTCATAGCCTACACAAACTTACATTACACTGAACACACACACACTTAATATTCTGTTGCCATCACTAACAATGGACTGATTATCTGTAGCACAAAAGATGGACTGTGGATACACTTAATCAATACTCGGATCAATGCAACCATAGACGTAGGGATCTGCTCATCTGCACCTTTCATCTCCTCTTCATATGTGTGTTAATGTAATATCCTTTTTGTTCACGTGCACACACATAGACACAATAGACACATGTATAATTTAAGCAAAATATATCTTCCTTAGTTATATTCATTTCAGGCTGCTAAATCCAGTCCAGGAAAAATGTAGTGTTCTTGGACAAAAATGTATTTAATTAAAAAAATGCATGTAATGTTTAATGGTAGAATGATTATTGGGATTTTATTTTTTTATTACAAAACCTGAGGAAAATCATTAAAGGAATACTTAATCCAAAAGTAAACATTTTCTCACCCTCAGGCCATCCATGGGTGCTTTCAAAGTAAAAAAAAAATCCAAACAGCTTATAAAAATATCACAAAAATAACAGTTTGAGCTCTCATTCTGACGCTTCTGAAGATCTACTGGTGAGCATACAATTCTACATTTGTTCAAATATGTTGTCTAAAAGAAACAAATTCATGCACATTTCCAGCAAATTTTCATTTTTGGATTAACTATTTCTTTAAGAATAATAAATACATTGTTACGAATGGATTGCAAAATCCATCCCCTTTAGCTACTGGATAATAATATAATGAAAAGTTGTATCAGGGATCAACTCATAACTCTATCTAATGAAATGTGGTTATAATTACCTGCTGTTTGTTTTCTAAAAAATCCATCAGCTGAAACAACTTGAAATGACACAATTTGCGCTAGTCTGATCTTTTTTAACAAAGGGCCTCACGGGGCTTTTATTAACAAATCGTAATACAAATTTGCTCTGATGTTAAATGGCTTTTTAAATATAACCATAGCAATAGCAGCAAAAAAAATATGTTGGGCTTGACGGTATATCAGGACAGCCACAGTGGCTCAGGCTCTAATCTGCTCAGGCTGGTGTAGATACATACACAATTCACCATTCACTGTATGTGGATTTGGCTTCGGCTTCTCATAGCATTGCATCACCGCAGCGGAAGATTTCAAAACTTGTCCCTAAAATTGCACAGTGGTCTTCAAACCTACAGCTTGTTCCCAAGCCAAGAATAGCTTTTATAAAATTAACACACTTCTGTACTTTTGTTTCTTCAACCATCCTTACAAGACACACTTCACCCAGGTTAGTCTGTGTATCGTCAGGCCAAGTGGAAACATGAAACAAGTTAAGTGGACAGCAAAGAGCTCAGCTGAGAGGTATTTTTATTGACGGAGTAGATGCAGCTTTACTAAGCATGAGCAGAGAAAAACAGGAACTTGCACTCCACAGTATGTGACAGCGGTGACACTGATGTTTGACAGAGGTTTGTGCTTCACGCATCAACTGTCACACAGACAGCTTAAATGTCACAGTTATAGCTTATTTTCGCCACTATATGCAAACCGTGACCAGCGCGTCTATCTCAGGTAATATATCCCATCCTGGCAACTGTTTTGATTGTGCTTTATCACCACATCACTGCCTCAGTAATTAATACTGACATATTTTAAGAGTTTTATATATTTGTCTCTACCAAAGACATACACTACCATTTAAATGATGGGAGTCAGTACGATCTTTTTTATAGAAATTAATACATGTAACGATGCATTTAACTTTCTATTCATCAAAGAATTAAAAACAAACAAACAAAAAGATATATGATAATATAAGGAATACGTTTTAATTTTAAGCATTTTAAAATAGGAAACAATATTTCAGAATATCACTTTTTGGGGAACTAAAACTTTTGAACAACAGTGCAATTTAATAGGCTATAAAAATCATACTATATTTAAACTTTTTTGTCTCGAGCATCAGACTATGATGAAATATTATGCAAATTTAAACAGTATATTATGAGAGAACTTTTAACCACTTGTTAAATACTCTTTGTCTTAAGTGTTTCCTTTTATCTTACACAGAATAAAGCATCCGATTTATTATTTGATTAAGCATTCAATAAAAGTTTTGAATAATTTGATGTCATAAATTGCTCTTTTTGTTTCATAGCATAGCATTTTACTTAGATCTTACTCCGTGACATTTTCCTCGTACAGAAAACCTTTATGAAAACTTGAACATTTTTAAGCTGCTTAAAGAGGCCTCCCTCTGTTCTGTGTCTTTCTCTGGACTTCAAAAACTCTGACAAAAGTATTCAAGAGAAACGGGGCTTGCGGAATAACTCAAAGCGCAATCAATGCTTTGTGACAAAATCTTATCAATAATGCAACAGGAGCTACCTAATCTGCCTTTTACAATACGCAAACTGGCACAGGAGGCAGAGGAGTGAAACAGGCTCAAAGAAAAAGACTAAAATACCCCTTGAAGGCAAAGAAAAGAGAGCATTAGTGCTTTTGGAAGCCAAGTGGTTTGTTAAGGAATGAGAGCCAGAGGGTAAGGCTGGCCAGTTGGTCCTAATGCACATGGTGAAAGGTACACTGGCAGGAAACAGAAACTACGAGGTGCTCTTCCTGCTCGGGGGTGAGCCGCTCTCATCTATTGGAACATTCCGCTCCAATGAGCGGTCCAGCAGATGAAAACGAAAGCGAGAGGAGAGCAACTGTGAACAAACATCTGGCTTTACATTATGCATATGTGTGTGCATTGTGCATTATCTTCAATCAAGAGACGCTTTTGTTAAAGGGGTCATCGGAAGACTATTTTACACAAGTTGATATGATTCTTTAGGGTCTTGAAGTCTGTAACATAAAAAACCGGCAAAAAACACCTCGTCACAATCAGCTGTTTTTCGTCAAGCCATTTTAGCCTGTTGCTTTAAATGCTAATGAGCTCTGCTGACTCCGCCCCTCTCTTTCCGTAGATTGATAAACAGACTGAACTTAAGCAGCTAAACTGGCTAACCAGCACATTATTAGGAATTTATTTAGATCATGGAGTGGCGCGTTCCCTTCTAAATGAAAGTAACATTAATACTCTTCAGCAGGTCAGATGTCGGGAGTAAATGACGACTGCTATGTTCATTATTACATCTATCAACAAAACGCCATAATTGCTTAATCTTGGACACCTTGTCTTCCCCTGCACCGGAGTCATCACAATGATGGACTGATGACCGCTAAGGGTCTAAGGTAAGACGGCCTTGTCAATCAACTCTTGTGGGAGGAGCCTGCACAGAATCTCAGAATGACCTGACTTTAGAAATTGATGGTATCATTATTTATCATTTTATCCTAATTTTGTGTGTATGTGTGTGTGCATGTGTATATATATATATATATATATATATATATATATATAAGTAAAATTACTGAAGGAGCCTGACGACAATGCTAATTTTAGAAGAAAATGTAAAAACTTTTTTTAATGCTTTTTTAGCGTAGCTCACTGGACATTTCACTTTAAACATTTGTTTTGCTATAGCAATGCCACTTGCTTGTATTTTTCCTGGACATGGGTTGCAACAAAACATACCAACGTTTTTTTTTTTTTTTAATAGAACATTAGGTATTTCAAACACGTATTTGTACTTATCACACTTCAAAATAATCATACATTGGATAGTTTTGGTGGGTGAAGTGTGAGACTCAGCAACAGCATGTCTTTCTCTTGAAGCAGATGACAGGGTGATGCACAGTGACCTACACTGTCTTTGGTCCTGTGCTGATATTAGCCTGTCCTTGTCTAGTCAAGTTATTTGAGTTGGCAGAACTGCTGTCACAAAATGTCCCTAATAAAAACAACAGAGTTGACAAAGAGACGGTCTCTGTTTTTAGAAAAAATTATTACGTATGCAGTATTTCCCCATTCTGAATGGTAATTATGAATACTGATCATAGAAGCAAAGCATACCACAGCATTTTTTCCCCTATACATAGCCGTACATAATTAAATCCACTGTCGTCAAAACATGAACCTGTAATGGAAATGTCAGTTTTAATAGTAACATACTTCAATCCGGCCAGCAGTCAGTCTTTGCGACCTGTCCGTGCAGATTACTGCAGAATCCCAGTCCAGATGCTAATTGCTTCTGCCCTGCTCTCTATATCAAGTTATGATTGAATAAGTGCTCTCTCTTTACTAATCCAAATGCAAAGTTAATATATGCGGTCAAATATGGGAGATTGAGGCTTGTTGGCACATTTTTCATTCCAGTTAATATCGACTTCCACTAAAGCTCATATCTGTCTGCACCACAGAAAAAAAAAAATTTGGGGGGAAAAAGAGCATACTGATGTTTTGTGACACCATGACCCCATGGCATTTGTCACGCTGTATGGGGTAAGTTGTCACAATGAAAACATGCTATTTAAAAGGTTTAAAAGCACACGTGAAAACATGTTCCAATTTAAAATTCTGTCTTTGACCAATCTGACATTACATACAGTAAATAACTAGTTTCATTACACATTGACCCCTGCCTAAATGTTTTCTAGTGTGGCTTTATTGTGTTCGCTTGTTTACCCAACAACCATACCAATGAGATTTTTTTAGATTATTATTCGATATTAGATACATTTGAAAGCAACATTTGCATAAAAAGCATTTAAACAATTGAACTTTTCTCATAACCCTTTAGTTGCTGAAATATAGCTCTTGTGACAACTTCCCCATATGACAGCTAACCCCCGTCGCCCTTATTTGGGTTCCTAAAGCTATTGAGGAATCAGATTAGTCATCCGTGAAGCCACCAACAAGTTAGAAACTGTGACAATATTCAACGTCCGACAAAACAGGGTACGACAGAAAGACTCTGGGGCACTAAACAGGCAATTTTGATCCTTTATGTTCTTGAAGAAAACAACACACTCCAATCCATGTCAGCCCAGAGGCACATAATGACTAGCTAGTATGGAGCAGATGCATGTAAACCTGTGCTGAGTGGTGCAGAGTATGTACACAGCGCTTTACAGTGCCGCATGCCATTATGCTCTCTGAGAATAAACTGACAGCTGAAATATCTGTCTGTACTCATTCTCTGTGTGTGAACGCGTGAGTGCTGGGGCCGTTTGTTTGATTGTGGTTGATGATGTATTTGTGTTGTCGTCTGTGGTCGTGTGGTGAGGACTTCATGTTTTGATGTGGCTGAGTGTATGCCATGTGGCTTTGGGAATCTAAATATGAATGTGTCGTCTTTCTTTCCTTTTCTTATTTTTGGTGGGAAGTGGTGATGAAAATTCCCAATACGTACAATATGTATACTTCGTGTGCAAACTTGCAGCCCTAGATTTACTGTGCCAGTTTTTTTTTTTATCTAGTATAACTCCTAATATAATTAAAACTGGTATAAATGAATGCTACAGACACGATAATAGACAAACGCAAAGAAATGACCGAAACTCTTAACTAAATGAAAATAGAAAATATGCTGAAAAAAAGTTAGGTTGTTCCATACGTAACTGTAAAAGAATAAGGAATTAAATTGCTTCATATATTTTTGGACATAAAAAAAACAATCCTTAAAGGAACAAGAAGTAGAATATTGTTACCATTCCTACTGTACATATTATTTATTATACATGCAATAACAGAATCTTGTAGTATGTTTAGTTTTAAAAATTAAAATAGATTCAAATTCAGGTCACAGTGAAAATAATGTGTAAATGGTAGATTGTTCTAAAGATTAATGTTAATTATGGCCCGCAGTTTGTTTAATCCAGCTCATTTTAATACTTTTCAACTGTATTGTTTGATAGGAAACAAGCATTTCAATCTATCAAAGTTCTACAGCTGCTGTCGACTGATAAAGAACCCAAAACATTCCCCATTCAGTTATCAGCATTTTGAAGAGTACCTTAACGAATTATTATGTGCTGAGAGGATTTATGGTATAGACCAAAGTCTGTATGTAATACATTGTATATAATGTTGGGTATTTTTTTCAAGCGGATCAAAGGAAGTAAATCATCAAATAAAATGAGAAACGTGTTATGCCGGGACACTCGTCACTATTAACACATTAACGAGACTCTACCAGCTGTGAAAATCGGAGAGCATCGAGGACTCATTTTCTACCGTCTACAGAGCCTGAAGATAAAATCTTTGCACCGAGATATAAGAGCATTGAGAGGAAACTCAGACGACTGGCACTCAACACCTTGTTTGCTGACACTGCACCTGTTGTGAAGCGAAGCTGTTATCAAACAGAGATCCTCCTTTTCCTGCTAAGCCATTCACTGTCCATAAAGTCTGAAGATCAATCGTATTGATGGGAAAGCTCTCGTAAAGTTAATTGCAGCTTAACACATTCTAAAGTTAGATTTGAGGGATGAATGTTTCCCGTTCACTGTGACCAGTTCTGAATTGTGGAATGAGGCATATTCTGATTTTCTTTGAAAACTTAAGTAACGGCTTTAGGCAGTAACTCTCCCGCAAGGAACACTGAATGCCAACCAATACAAAGGCGACATAGACAGTGCCAACATATCAATAATGCAAGGCGTTACGCTTGCGTGGGCCCAAGGATCGTCGACAAATGAAACATTAAAAATTCATAGCATCATCAGCTAAAAGAATTGTGAGTATTCAGCAAGGTTTAAAGGGACCCAGAACTCTCATCTATGCCAATTTTATATTTCAGAGCTACTTGTAAGTCTGGGCTGAAGAGTGGTGGTAGAAAAAAAAAAAGAGTACGGCAGAGTCAAAATAATCACCCAAACTAAGAGATTTGTGACTGCGCTTGAATGAATATCAGTCTGAATTTATAGGAAGGTAAAGTTTCAATGGGATGTACTCTCAGGAGTCCAAAAATGAATAACATAATTGTCAAATACATTTACTACTTGCAAACCATTTATTTCTATATGAAGGAGAAGAGATTTATTGATTGAGTACCTATTACCTTCATTTTGCATCATTTTTTTTTATTTTGCTTCCCATTTCTGTTAGTATTTTCACATTTCTGACATTTGGGCACAAAGCAACATCTGCATTCATCGATAATTCCGAATCACAGAAATGATGAAAAATCTACTTTATTTCAGAAAGCAATCATTTTGTGAATTATTCCCAAGCTTTGAACGAAAATGACAAGACATCACCTGTTACACTGAAAAAGCTGCTTAAAAACTTTGCCTGCTCTCAATAGCTGTAACGAACACAGTGGTGACCCAAGAACTATATTCTTTGCAGCATAGCCTTCAGTAGTGATGAATTAACATAAAGTAAAAGATTCACATAGAGCAAAAGAATACGATCCGACTCTCAAATGACTGTGTGGGCTTTTGGTACGTTCAACCTTCACAGCTGCAAAAATCCCAGCTAAAACTCTGCTTTCGTTACTCTTTCCTCCGTCAAGGAAACGCATTTTGCTCTTACCTCAACAGAATTCCTATTTGCCACGCGGTAAATCCCCAGACAGCCACAGAACGCAGCCTTTTCCGAGTCATCTCAAAGCTTGATTGGCATAGACATACAGTCCGCTGTGAATGCCTGTGCTCTCTTCAGCACCTCTGGCTTCTTGACTTCAGGACCCCGGACAGCGCTCCAGCTGTTCTTCTTTCACCCCGTGCACTGCAGGCTCGTTACGCACGGCAATCGCAAAGGAATTCCTCATAATCTTTTGAAGCTAAACGGCAAATACGAAACTCTTCCCTCGCAGCGGCACTGAACGAGAAGGAGTGCTGTTTGAAAGCGTGCGGCGACTGAAGTGATTCTTGACATATTCAGACATCTCTGAGCAGAGACCGCCCCACACAGCGCGCTTGACTGACAGCGCGCTTCTCCACTCTCACTGTACACATGCGTATGCAACGCTTACTTACAATTACGGAGAACCGAATTTGAATACTTCCCCTTACCCGTGCGAGCCCTTTCACTACGAGAGCTGCCTGCTCACGTGATTAATACTATGATATGGGATTAGCATTTTTCAAAAGCATTTTTTTTTTTGGATGTGCATACATTGAACTTCATGTTTCTTACCGAGTCACAGCAAAAAAATGTTTTTAATAAAAACAACAACACTTAACACACAAATAACATCTATATTCTACATGCATATGTTTTTGGGTGCAAAATCACCTTCTTTGGAACCCTTGATAACTGTATTCAAAATTAAACAAAAAAGAAATGGGGTCTATTTTTAATAAACAATAATCTTTGTCAGGTTTGATTACGGCTGATGTTTAGTATATCATGAAATGGATTTGTATTTAATCTCTGCGGGTAACAATACACTCATGGCAGTCTAACTGTATCAGTAAGCAATGACGAAACTAAGCGCAATGTAACTCGTGAGTCATATATGATGGCACATGAACACAAGCTGATTCCCTTGATGCCGGAACGTGCCTGGTCCAATCTGGCAGAGGGGTCCTATGTTGTATTTAGGTATATAGGCCTAACGCGTTGTGCTAGTTCCTGTTTTTGATTTACCCACGAAATCATTGTTGTGTTACAGTGAGTGACAGTGTCTGGCATGGGCTGCCGTAGGCAGAGTCTATGGCACAGCTGAGACCGGGTGCATCTGCGCAGCGTGTGTGTGCATGTGTGCGCCCACTCCTATTTATTGTGCCACGTTGACCCTGTTCCCAGCTTTTTTTGCCATTGCTCTGGAATCGGGCGATAAGCTCAAACGCTCTCTGCTGCCAAAGTGTGGCATTAGGGAGCTTGGGTCTGCTTTTTTACTTTTCATTCATCCTCTTCTTTAAAAGTTACTTTTATGTGCTTTATCAGACAACAAAGACTAGGGCAAAATAATTATGCCCAGTCTTGCATTTAGTTGTCTCTTGATTCACTATATATAACTTGTTATCTGCCAGCTCATTGGGAAATCTTTGTAATAAAGTAAAATAAAATTCCTATTCTTTGATGTAAATTTTTCTTCAACCTTATAGATTTGGAGAAATTTTGCATTACATCAATTGCTCACCAATGGCTTATACGTATTATAGTTATAGATTTCAAATACATCATTTTATTAGTGGCAGATCAGCTTGTTGATTGAAGAGTGAGCAGGCAGGCACTGTGTGGGTGTGTGAAGGGCAGATGCATGGGAAGGGCACTGATAATAGCCTAATGTGTTACTCTGTCAATTACAAAAGCCACCATGTTTAGCCCTCAGATAATTTCCCCTGCCCTCCTCGAAAGAACAATTCTGTCATGTAAAGAACTGTTACAGTTAGAGCTCTTTTGTAGACTAATTATTGTCAGAGCTAACGTAGCCTGCAGTGTTTTAATGTTCACCCGAGAAACAGAAAGAGTCATTTACGGATTTAAAAAAGTTCTAATTAAATGATTAAATAAATACAGTTTAATGAAATGTGAAATAGATGGCAATTGCTTAAAGTTAGATCATTTGTAGATCATTTGTATCATTTATATACAATTATGACGTTTATTAATATTTAGTTTTTTGTTTTTTTACTTCAGTAACAATGTTTTGTTGTTAATTTTAGCTGACATCAACAATCCTGCCCGTATTAAATGAAAATACACATTTGTTTATCCCATTTATTACATAGTAATATATAATGTCTCTAGCATGTTCTGCCTGTCAGGATGTGCTACACTGGTTGCATGTTAAAGAAGCACATTTTCTTAGACAAGCATGACAACTTTAACTTAGCTTATCCTAACAACTTAATTCTAAGCTGTTATAGGTCAGATATTAGAAATAGGAAACCAGTAGTCTAAAACTTAGACTCAAAGAAGTGCCTAGAATTTAACCAGCAATGATTTAAATTTGACTTCTACATCATTGCGAGCCTTTAGCCTTTCCTTCACTAAAAACTAAGTTTTGTGCATAAAGAAATCTGCTTAATCAATACTATAAGGCTTAAGCCTCTTTATGCTTTGCTTGACTAGTTTGTCTTAGAAAACATGAAGCAAATGCATGGTTAAAGACATATTCACAGTGGACAGGCTCATTTTTTGCTTCTATGGCATATTGCAACACCCGCTCTGTAGGTGCTCATCACATTATAATGCAAATGCATTTATTCGGCAACCAAAGAGCTGCATGGCATTTACTGAATCAGTTCTATATGGAGAGATTATTGCATTGTATTGGCTGTGAAAAAGACGAATTGCTCAATTACGGGTGTGTGGCTAGTCATTATAAATCTCAACCCAGCACACCGCATATTAAAGCCCCCTATTTGGAAGCCACAGACACTTTGGTGGGCAGTTTAGTTTCAATGCACTGTCATTGCTAGAGAAATTCTTGAGTTCTTGAATATGCATTATATGAGTGTCTGTGTATATATATATATATATATATATATATATATATATATATATATATATATATATATATATATATATATATATATATCGTAATGGGGTGGTTGGGTTACTTTAATTAGCTCAAACTATTCACAAACTCTTGTAATTTTTAGCAAAATAGTTAACCCCACATTGCTCCAGGGGGACTGTCCTCCTATGCTATACGTCCCTTTGGCTCAATGTCTCAGCTAAATGGCTTCTTATAGAGCAAAACACACCCATTTCATAAACCTGTTTGAATCAAATCAAATTTACAATGAATGTGGGACACCATTTCTGTCTCACATCTTCCTCCTGTATCCACACGGCATGTGCTTTGCTCATGTAAAATACACAATTTTCGTCACGATCAAGGCAGACCTCATCATATTAAATACTTTGTCTGAATGCTAAATTAAGTATATTTCTCAGAGCTAATGGTTAATTATTTCCAGCCAATGGGCTGCACAGCACTTACTAAATAGGTCACACCAGCAATGAAAAGTTCCAATCTGTCTAGTGGATCCAT
This sequence comes from Puntigrus tetrazona, assembly GCF_018831695.1. NCBI lineage: Eukaryota > Metazoa > Chordata > Actinopteri > Cypriniformes > Cyprinidae > Puntigrus > Puntigrus tetrazona. The sequence goes on from NC_056699.1 coordinate 18,750,652, forward strand.
CAGAAAGGGACTTTAGCCATGACTGCAATAATAGTTCTGAGCAGATGATTAGAAATGCACTCTGCTGTGGCACATTTAGACGTTAACAAAGCCTTAGTAATCAGGGTGGAAGAGAGCTGCGAACTGACTCAATCGTGAAGCATTAATGCCTTCTTTTGCTGGTAAATTGTGACACGTTCATGCCAAAAGCTGTTAATCTTACATTTGTTTGGTCAAGAGGAATGTGGGTAGGAAGGTAAGCACACTGAACTACATGCTACAGGCTTCAAAGCTCGGCTTTGAAATGTGACCTTATTAAATCTACTACAATAAACCGATGTTAAAACTGGGAGAGACTGCCAAAATGTTCACTTTCACAACCGATAGTTTTCACTTTCTTGAGAACTTTTGTGATTTTGTGCTTTCCTGTGTGCATTATGGGACCTAACGGCACATAGAACATTTCCTTCCAGTTGAGAAAGTCTTTACGCTTCATTCAGCCGCCCGAGCTCCATTGAGGTTTACGATGGTCACAGAATTCCTGAAAAACATATGTCCAGGCAAGGCACTGACTCATATTGGTGATGCTTGCTGAAACCATGAGGTTGTTTTAGCAGTGGAGATGTTGCACCAAAATGAGGGCAAATTAATGATTCAATGCCCAGAGAGCTGCATTAAATGACATGTTTAATTCAACTGCCTCCCAATGGATGCTAATCCCTTTACTCTCTATTCATGTAAATCTTTCCCTGGACACCATGGCTTTTCTAACACCCGACACGGCCACAGTTTAATGAGTTACAGATAACAATTGTATTTTGCATGATCACCAGGATGCTTATGGACCATGCAGGCACTTCTAATCATGTGCTAACTACAAGGAATTAGACAAATGTCAATCAAGCAACATCTGTTTCTCAAATGGGGGAATAAAACGGTGCACGTCTAGCAAACCATATGTTCAGTGGAATTTTCACAGCATGTACAAAATCATGCTTAACAAGTGCAGTGCTAAAATGATTCGGTAATGTTTAATAAAAGTCTACTATTTTAAAACACTGGCTTTTTGTCCTCGGTTATAACTGAGTTGGATTCCTTGGAGTGCAGAGTTAGCAAAACACTTGATTACACACATTATGACGTCACATAGATTATTTTTGTATCTGTTAAATTCTGTGAAGGAAGCGTGTGAGTATAGTTAGATGCAGCATGAGATTGTGAGTGCTGTTATGTAATGCAGAAAGCTCGGACACTGACTTTTTGTTTGGGTAGATAGTAGCATAAAATATAAAAACGAATAAGCTAAAAAAAGAAACAAGCAATAATAATATTTTCCTAGTCATACCCTGTGTAATTAGTGTATAATTGTTCCTTTCTTATATTATATTGCAGGGATAAATTCATTACTGGTGCCTTATTCCTGTTATGGCTTTGTGTCAATTAACCACATTATTAAGTCACACTAATGATGATCCCTGATGGGGAAGTGAAAGTGCCACCTATATATATATATATATATATATATATATATATATATATATATATATATATATATATATATATATATATATATACAGCCTTTGTCAAGGAGATGGAATAGCATAGCAATTTTTCAGTGAGTGGTTTTCAATTTAATTGTGCACTTGTCCAGCATCGGTAATCTCACCTCACTTCTATGGCTAATATGATCAGATTTTTTTTTCAGCTGCAATAGGATGTGCAGGATTGCTCATGTAGGCTCTTCTCATGCACGCTGACATGCACTGCTGCACACATGTGATGTCCGGATTAGAAGACACATGAACAACCCCCCCCCTACACACACACACTCCTGCTCATGCCCTGGCAAAAATAAAACTTCTGTGTCACAATGATTAAACTTTAATGTTAGGATTTAGAGTGCTTAAATGAAAAACGCATGCCTCTTCATTTGTGTGTTTGTTTATGAGAACAAACTTTTGTGTAATAACATGGGTATGACATAGGTATTACGTGATTTATAGTTTACCAGGTGATTTGGCTACACATATTGGTGTCTTTAAAAAACATATATATATAATTTCTGTGTGGATTATAGGTTTAGGTTTGGTGTAGAGTGATAGAAAATACCGTACAGTATACTGTACAGTATAAAAAAACATGCCTACATAAATTCAATGGTCAGCTGTAAGCAGAAGCGCTGAAGAGCAGCAGCTCTTAATGTAAGGTCACACAAGCAGGGTTACCAGGTGCTGAGGGGTATGGCAACTCAACAAAAGATTTCCAAAAAGAGCTGAAGAGTTCCAAACTTCCACTGGCATTAATAACAACGCAAGCTTCTTGGAATGGGTTTCCATGGCCCAGCCTCTGCATGCAAGCATCATGAATGCAATGCGAAGCATGGATAGAGTGGTGTAAAGCACATAGCCACTACGGTCTGGAGCCGTGGAAATGTGCACAGTGCAGAGTCCATAAAGAGATGGTTGAATGGGTTTGGTTTGGAAGAACTTGACTGGCTCGCACAGAGCCTTGAACTCAGCTCCATTGAATGCTTTTGGGATGAACTGGAAGGGCAAAGCAGAACTTCTTGGCCAACATCAGTGACTGACCTCATAAATGCTCTATTGGATGAATGATTAAATTTTAAAATGATCAAAGTACTGCAAAATCTTGTGGAGAATCTTCATAGAAGGGTGGAAGATGTTATAGCTGCATTTATAGCTGTATTTAACATGTTGTGTTATTAAAGTTTCTGTTAATATAAAAAATTGTAAGATAATAGATTTTTGGTCAACTGGTGGTTAATTTGTACATTAGTTAAGAAGTTTAAAATGCTGCAAGATGTGGCCCAGTGTCACACAACAATCTTATCAACTAAAAACAGAAAACATTTTATGTTTTAACGTGACAACGTCTTGAGGGCCTGAAAACACAAACTTTTTAAAGTGTAAGTTTTTAAAAAAAACAACAATACCGTTATTGTCTTCACAAACTGATGATGACGTTATGGCCATGATTATTATGTGTTCAGTATCTTAGGTGTGCATACCCACTGTTCTTTTGGTCACATTGCCAACAATTGACATGGCACGCATAATACTGTACACATGAAATATTTTTGGCCAGTTTCACAGATCCGTGAGAATGGGTATCGTTTGGACAACATTGTCATCTACATAAAACCTATTAAAAACATAAATTGGAGCTAAGTTTTAATTTGTCGAGTCCAAAATATGCTCTGTGTCAACTCGATTACAATTTTAATATGAGCTCAAAGCAAAAATGTCAAGTCAGTGTGAACAGACCTTACACATATGCTCATACCAGTAATCATTTGCTTTGTTGATCTCTAAATAGCAATGTACTAGCACTTTTTTTCAGAATTGGTTTTATATGTAAAAGCCCCTACAATATAGGCTACTCTATATATGATTGGTTTATGAATAGTAAACATGATCAAATTGACAGTGTTTGAGCAATTATTTAGTATACATTGACATCTTAGTATCTCAGTGTCTGAAAAAACTTGAAGAATTTGAAGCAGCATATCATTCTCATTTAAAGTATCATTTAAAGGCTTCTGTGTGCATTATTCATGTTGTTCTAAAAGTGCCTCCCATGAATAAGAAATGACTTAGTTCAACAAACTGAAGTATACATCTGCCTAGCTTAGTAATGTTTGGCTTTTAAAGGCTGGACAAAATAGGTTGAATTAGGGATTGTGTTAAAAATAACAAAGAATTATAATAAATATGCACCTCCCCTAGTTATTTAATCCAAAAACAGAATAAATGATCCAGTCCAAAATGTAGTTTTTGACACACACACACAAAAAAAAATCAAAAAGTGATTTTAACAAGAAAAAAATATTAAATTACTTATATACACTAAATGAAAATACAGTCAGAATGCCCTACTCTATTAGTATTTTTTCAGCCTTTTAGTTATACCTCTTTAGGAAACAGGGTAACTTCAAGCTTACTAAAAAAGAAAACATTTGTCTGAGAAGCTAATGCGAGAGTTAAATAGACTGGCACTGATAAATATTCATGATATACAAATAACACTAGCAGAGAAAGTGATAATTCATACACTTCCAAATGAATAATACATTAGGTGAGCTTATACTACACTAGTAGATTTTGGTTATTTCATTTGCAGGAAATTATATTATACAGCATTATTTTAATTGAAGCAATTAGATACTGTAAATAATAAAAGAGGCCAAAACGTACCATAAAATATTTTTTATTGCAATTTCAAATATTTGCTGCTGGCTTTTCTCTACAATCCTCACTCCAGCTGCTCCGCAGTGTCAGTGTATTCAAGGCACGTCAACACATCACCTCTCCAGCAAAGTACAGGATTTCTTCTGCTGCTACAGATTCTTCTGGACTACAGGAGTACAGCCAATTAAGCTGATAGATGCCGGAGTTTAAGTGAGTTCAGCTTCTTTTTACATCCTTAGGGAGAAGACAACTAGCAAATGGGGTTGCAGATGTAATCAGCGTGGGGAGATTGTAATCAAGCAGCTTGTGTAAGAGTAAACGTAAATAATGTAAGACCTGTGCAAATGCTTATTAAAAAAAATCAAAATCGCACTGATTAATAAGCACACAAAAAAAATAGATAATGAGTGAATGCTTTCCACACGTTCTATATGTTTATCAAGTACTTTCACTTTAAATGTGCTAAAGTCCACCCTCAATCCATTCGGAAGTACCAGTAAACTGGATTTTTTCCCAATCCAAATTATTCCAATCAAAACTACTTCATAATCTCCTAAAACTTACTTTTAAGCAGCTAAGAAATAGTTTTGATTTAAATAATTTGAATCTGAAAAAAATCTATATACTGTCTAGTCAAAATTTTCAAAATTTGAACTCCATGCAACCTCTGTGTGAGTCCCTACTGGAAATGAATGGCTTCCACTCTGATGCCTGTTCTTTGTTGTAAGCAGTGAAAAGGCAGTTTGAGAAGGTTTGTTTTTTCTCCCAAATCAGGACTGTGTGGGTTAAATTTGTTTTATACATAGCACCAACACATGCACATTGTAGATTCAATTCAAGCATGCTTTTTATATGGAAGGCTTTAGCATATTCTCATCACTTCAAACACATTCTAACAGCCTTTTACTAGATTATACTCTAGTGATGAAATATGCATAACCTGAAATGTTATTAACATGCTATGGATTCCTAGGCAGCATGTAAAAGCCAGCTATGAATAAAATAGCATTTACTGCACTGCATGATAAAAAGGAACCCATTTCTAAATAGACATCCACACTAAATGCACAAGTTCACTTCCATATAGACAAAAGTGCTGCATTGTACTCAAACAGTCCTCCAAACCCTGCTCAGTCCAAAACAGGCACAATAATTGCCTAGCAGAAAGTATTTTGTGGAAGAATAAGTGCCCACCAGACCCTAGGGCTGTCACAGAGAGGTGTGATGTCTCAGGACACATCAAAAACCTGCTAGGTAGTATAGGTGCATTTCATGCAACCTAAGTCTCATAAAAATATGTGCCTCTGTGCGCTTTTTGGGAAACACAGTTTTTACATGCCTTACTGCACGTTTGAGCCAGTTTCAAAGATAAATGTCCAATTTGTGGCGCTAAAACACACACGCTGGCACATTTTTATTACGTTGATATAGGTATGTATTGAGACGGTTCAGAATTCAAATATCGGTGGACTGTTGCGTTAATGCTTTATCATGTTGTAAATATGCCCTACACCAAATCCAACCCAACTTTCTTTTACACAGATTTGAACTGGCTTTTGTCGAGCATAGATATGAATATGGATATGTGTGAGCATCAGCAAAAGCATCAGTTTTCAAATATCCCAGTATATTATTGTTTCGATGTCATAATGTCCCATCACCATCTAGAGAGTGCTCCTGAACTTTATTAGAGGGCACTCCACCCAGGACTCTTGCATCTTTAGTCCATTTCCCATGTGTCCCTTGCCCCTCGTCATCACGTCTTGTGGGAACTTGTACATGTGTCTTGTCCTTAGTTCCTTGAATTGCATGTGTCTTGTTCTCATTGGTTGGTTTTTTTCATGTGCCCTTAGTCTAGTATAAAGGAAGCTCTCACACACTCTTTGAAAATGACACTTCATTAACTGAAGCTATGTACATTTGTGCGAAAAGGTGCCAGAGTTTGATTGCCTCTAGTGTTCATTTCTTTTGGAAACTGCAGTGACGTGTACTTGTTGGTATTTCATGTCAGGCTAAAAAGTGCACCCAGGTAAGTTCATGCCATGAGACCAGGTAGATTTTATGTGTAGTATTCAAACAGACAACACGCTGTCAGCAACTATAAGCTTAAAATGGAAGTTAAAAGACATCAATTCTTATTCTCAGAATTGCCTCTAGAGCAGGAAATAATAACTGATAAACAAACGTCAGAATATTAGTATTGAATATTTGCATTGTTCTTCTTTTGTCAAAACTGATAACTCTGTGATCTTGTAGGGCTAATCGAGGTAAGACATTAGCATGTTGACAAATTGTATATAAATTTTGCTAAATATTCTAGCTCCTCTTGGCTGTCACACAAATTATGCAAATATAAAGGTAGCCTCGCTTTTCAATCCTCTTCCCTTGTTTAGTCCATTCTGTTGTTGACAGTGACATGCCTTAACTGACCTGCTGTATTCCCACAGACTCTCTGGCTAGTGTGCTTGGTATCTGAACTAACTACAAAGTCCGAGCTGAGTTTATTGCTATGTAGCTAGAAGAGAAGAGTTCTGTAGGGCCTGTGTGAATCACAGAGCTGTGTTAGAAATCTTTTGTGAGAAAATTGTGCTTTTACGATGATATTCCTGTTAGAATAATAGTAATCCGCACAACCCCAGTCTATCAAAGCCATAAAAACAGCATGTTGTAAGAAACAAATCCATTATTAAGGCAAAATGACAGATTTGATCATTACAACCATGCATCTTTTACTACACAAAGTGATAATTAATGGACCACTGTGGTGTGGACTACTTGTGGATTATTGTGATGTTTTTCATTATAGAGTGATACTGTTAAATCCATTTCGATGAAGAAAGAAAGTTTGTTTTTGGGTGAATTTTTGGGTTTGTTTTTGGGTTAATACCTTTAAAATGTGGTCACACTAGCACAAATGTTGCTTGTGAGATATGATGTGACTTTCAAACTATGCAGATTTCTGTTGGTCAACCCCTGTTGCATTTTTGCTGAATCCGTGTGGCAAAATCTTTCGCCCTCTTGTGTGGATTCTTATTAGAATGACTGGATATCTGCTGGGAAGAATCGCAGAACAAGAGTAAATGTGACACACCTTTTGCCATCTACCTATCTATATCCCCCATCTTCTTCTTCCTCCTCCTTCTCCCCCTCCGCCTCATCTGAGGGCTCCTCGGAGAAAGATCCAATTTTCTCAAGCAGCTTTCTCTCAATGACTCGTCTCTGAGGTATATAAAATAGTGTTGGGCGTTGCATGAGATTGTGAACAGTCCTAGCACTTCAGCAACCATGAGTGGGAAACATATTACTTTTTTGTGGATTCTTGATCGTTTTGAGAAACATTATTTGAGAGAGTTATGTATTTATTTGTATTTGAATGTGCACTGTATATTTTAAGCTACTGGATTCCAGATTTTCTATGATGCTTTAATGTTTGGCTTCAGTCATTGTCATCTTTTGTGACAGGAAGAAGTTTACGAATGTTTCATTATTAAGTAATTTAATGCACTTGTGAGTGCTGCTGGCAATTGAACGTGAAAGACAAACGCTTTGTGTCAAGTTTCAGCAGACTGAAATGCGTTTTTTGCAGTGAAAATAAAAACTTAAGCAGCTTTACTTTAACACTCTCTCAATTTAATAAATATTTTTTAATAAATACATTTAAAAGTGGTATGTTCATTCCATGAGATTAGGTAGGAGTTTTCATGACTCTGTATATAATGTACATGTATTCATTATTATTTCAACATTTGCCTATAATCCACCTGGCTAATGCTGTGGGTTAATGTTAAGCTGCTTTTTTGTCTTTTGGCATTCAGTACATAATTAAATTGATAGCGTCAAATGTTATTGTTAAGATGGATATTGCCATCTAAACTTGCCATATGTAGACGTTTATTGAATTGATGCCACTGTGTTGTGTGTTTAAAAATCTTTTAACTCTTTCTTTTCATTCATCTTCTGTGGATTTGAAGATGCCATAAGCCGTTTAGTGAAATTAGATTTTTTTGGCACCAATCTCTTTAGCATCCTGACGTATTGCTGTGGCATTTCTTCATGAACAGATTGCGCCTTTCAGTGCTGTGTGGAAAAAGGGAAACATCTTGGCTCGTGTTTGCGTCTGTGCAAGAAACAATAGCTTTTGTCAGCTCGCAGAAACAAGATTAGCAACCAACTGTGCCCTCTGAGGCTTCAAAGAGGAGCAGTTCAAGAGGAAAACAGATAGGTGAGAGATTGCAGGCGGTTGTTTGTTGTGGATAAATCTGCTAATGATAAGAAAGCCGCACAGTTGCCTAAACTTTGAGTTGAAGCTTTAAACGATGAATCACTGTGCTCTTAGAGTCCTGTCATGCTGGAATGGAGCCTAAACGGGATTTAGACACAAACACTTGGGAAAGACCAATAAGTGCTGGTGCTTTGCCACTAGGAGACAAGAGCATCAAAATGGACCATCTCTCAGCAGCCGTTTACCTGGGGGTCATTGCAGCAATCCAAATCTGTCAAGGCAATTTACAGCCCGGTCTGATCACCCGCATCTGCCGCCCAACTCATTATGGCTCCCACCAGTAGCTCAATCAATCTCAACCCCACCTGCATCCAGATCAGCTGGGCTTCGGGAAAAGGCGAGCGGGTTGTGAAATCACAGAGGTGGCGGGAGCACTGGGGGCAGTAATTGAAAGTTTAGAGATCTCCCATGCCATAATGTCAGTGAAAAGGTTTTTAATGTGATTTCACACGATAAGCTTGCAGTGGAGATCCAGCTGACAGTCCTTGAAATGGCTTAACACACTTCGCACTAAATCTTCCAGACACACCTGGCAGCTTTATTAATTTGGCATTTTCCATACAGCTTCCTTTTTATTTACTGATAATAAAGATAGAGGGGTCTGTGCAGGCGTCGTTTATTTAGTGCTACGAAGCAGAATTTGACAAACAGTGACTCCATATGGTAGTTTAGCTGTATGTTCTTTCCATTTGTCTGACTTGCTATCTCTTGGCAGCTCAGTATCGGTTGAAATGGGGTGAGCTGTGTATGTGATAGCGTGTACCAGCACGTGCGGATGCTGGCAGCCGTGGGCTAAAAGGTCTGTTATTTCTCTTGGGAGACTATATCGCAGGCTCTCAGGTTCTCTCAGGTCTCCATCAAGCATTGGAACAGTCTGACTGAACACGCCAGCTTCAGATTGATTCACTCAGACGTGGTTGGTGGCATCTCTGGCTCTGCTTTGATTAAAAAGGTTAATTTTAATTAGAAATCATTGGGAATAACATTTAAGTAAAAATTGCTCATTTAAAGTGTGGCTATACTTTATCTCTGTTTCTGTCTTTGTTTACATTTAGAGTTGTGTTCTGTTTTTTTTTTTTGTTTTTTTTTGCCACTGATATCAACCACAATGAGCAAAGAGCATTAAAAATAGCTAATGCCAGTGCTATATCAGCACTTATTATAACACACCATAACAAAATAAAAACTCCTTTTCAACATTTGGAGATGCTTCCTTTATTTAAATACCTCTTATGAAAATATTTATTCTATTGCCTGATGTTAAGTGATACCCGGAGGGAATTATTAATAATATTTAGCACTTAACAGTGATAAATATTTAGTGCAGGTCAAAAATACTGCTGATTTCTTCTTCTATAGATTATTGATACTGTAGGTAAATTATTGCCACGGGATATGCTGTTCGTATACATATTTTTCTCCGACATATTAAACCATGTTTATTTATTCTGTAACTAAATGGAAGTTAATGACGTGGTTAACTCATTGAAGAACATTGCTCTCATGACTCATCTTGATCTATCAAGTAAATAATGGAGTTCAAAGCTGCTGCACTAAGAAATCTAAGTGGTTACTAGGTGATCTATTGTAAATTTAACAACACTTCTGTGTGTCATCAATAATTTTGTTTCATTTTCCTGGAAGAGAAAGACTGTACATTTTAAATGTGTTTTTGTGCTTAAGTATACACTAGCATATAAATGATTTCAAACAGACATGGACACACAATTCCAATGATGTTATATTTAACAGACATGGACACACAATTCTATTGATTTTATATTTAAAAAAAGATCTCTTGCTGGATTTCAGTCATATTGTCTACCCATAACTAACTAGCCAATTGTGCAATGTTTTTAGAAGGTTGAGATACATTGGTCTCTGCATGGGAGCCCAAAAGAGCTTATTCTGTAATAAATCCTGGAATGTTGACAGTGACAGAAGGATCTGATATACAATACAGAACAACCACGGCAGATATCTGGATTGCTCTAGAGAGGATTACAGTGTAGCATCTGCTGAAATTATGCATCCATGTGGGAAAGTTATATGCCTGCAGTGTGAATGTCAGCAGAAAGAAATATGCAGAGTGTTTTTTAAGGTGGAAAATAATCACATTGTTACAGCATAGCCTAAATATATTTCCTGTTAATGCCACAGAGGTAAAAAAAAAGTGTGTTTTCTGAGAAAATATGCTATCAATGTTTAGCATGGCATTTTGTTTGGCCTAGCAAGTTTATTAACCATATTCAGCATTTTTTAGTCTGAAGATTCCTTGTTCATTAATTTTTAAAGGTGAGGACAAATAAGGACTTATATCTTTGATCTAAGGAGTTGTGAATGTTTAACTGGACTCTTAACTTTCCTCTTGATTTTACTACATTGACATACATGGTACTTTGTGTTCTTTGAAATGGTTTCTGACAGAATGAGAGTCCAAAAAGCAAAAAAAAAATCATTTAGATAAATAAATAAATAAATATATATATATATATATATATATATATATATATATATATATATATATATATATATATATATATATATATATATATATTTTTTTTTTTTTTTTTTTTTTTTTTTTTAATAAGTTTCAAACTCCCCAATTTTTTACTTTAGCACTCAACAACCAGTGTGATATTTATAATAAATGATACCACATATTTAAACCTCAGTCTCCATCTTAGGTTAACTGATGTGGTTGCATAATAAATGTCTCATCGTGATCTTTTGAAATATTTACATTTTCAATGTAAGATGCGTTCCTTCTTTAAAACCACATGCGATTTTAAACAAGTAATGTCACAGCGAATAAGTGCGCATACAACAGAGGTACAGCCTTGCTCTACTTTTGGTTCTCATTTTGGACTTTACATCTGAAGAGGAAGTTCTTTAGTGTTCAAATCACAGATGCCAGCAAATTTTTCTTATAACTAGCAGCCATCAGATGAGGTTTCTGGGATAACTCACCAGCTGTCACAGGTATCTAGCGGATCCTCTCGCCTCGTCAAGATCCGATAATAGAGCCTCCTGAGCAGCTTCAGATATTTTGTTATGCAAGCATGTAAGATAGAGTCTTTGTATTTATGGAAATAACCTTTAGTGAGTGTTCTTTGTCGACCTGAGCAGATAGACTTCAAAGACACCTAGTCTCAGGAAGCAGAGTAGATTCATTATGGTTTCAGTTCAAGCTTGCCACAACTGCCTCAGGCTGAATGTAGAGAAGAACTGTTCTGACTTATCATTCAAGTGTTCCACCATTTCATTTCAAGCTTTCTATCTCCTGTGAGCAATTGAACTTTAATGTCTGCTCAGACTGTTATGAATCTTAATGGTTCTCTTTCAGTGATGGCTACATGAGAAGTGTGGACAGGCTGGCCTCTGTGATGAAGCCCAGCCAGTGGGACGTGAGAGGGAGACTGGTTACTCTATTAATTACCACAGTGCCAAAGCAGGCATGAGAAAAGCATAAAAGTTATCCAGCATAGGGAGGTTTATTTGGCTTGACATATTGTGTTCTATTCAGTGAGTAACAAATGAAGCAAACACCCCAATTTATCATCTTAAGTGGCCTTCCTGTCAACCATTTCTCTAGGAATGCAAAGTATATGCACTAATCTGCAAATAATCTTGAAACCACTGACAGAAGAAATGAATTCCATTCCAATGGTCACCTACTTAAAGACTGTTGAAGAACACATGCACACCTTCATGGCAGTGATTTCGTTGCCCTCTTTTAGAACAATAATGCAAAAATTGTTCAGGAAGGGTTTCAGAAACATGACAAAAAGTTCAACTCTGTGTGCTCCAAATTCTCCAGATCTCAATCCAGTGCATTATCAATATCAATATCAATGCATTAGAACTCTTCTGGCAGCACAATTTTAGGCAGGTGGTTTTAATGTTGAGGCTGATCAGTGTACAGTAGGTTCCCTTTAACTGTAAGCAACTGACAAGAAATGGAGATGTTCAGAATCTTCTTCTAAATGTTTTAAGGGTTTTTTTCAACTGGCAGTATTGTTTTGGACCTCAGTGGCATTCGTGACATGGACAATATTTGAAACACTCTTCCGCAGTGGTGTCAGTGGTGGCAGAAGTTTTATTTCGGGTGATCTATCCCTTTAGTGCCGGAAGAAGCTGCAAACAGTGAATGCTCATGAAAAAGTAAAGAGATTTCTTGAAATTAAGCTGTTCATGCACTTATGTTTGTGTATTTCCTTGTTGATTCTGAGGGATGCAGCAGTGGGCCTGAGCACATCTCTTGGCTCCTGACACAGAGGTTGTTAGCAAGAAAAGAAAATGTGAGAGGCTTTTTCGCAGCAATAAAAGCATCGCTAAGGGCCCCTTTTCCTCAAGAAGCCCCGTTTCACCTCTGTTATTTTTCTTCTCCTGTTCTCTCTGTTTCTAGGAGCCACTCTAATCCCACACAATACTCCTGAAATAGAGGCTCTTAAAAAGAATGAGCGCATATTGACAGGTTCCAATTTCAGCACCGCAGATGAAAAATAAAAACTGGAGAATGAGCGAGTCTCACAACCTGGTAATCTATGTTGTAAGTTGGCCCGTAAGTGATCCCATTGGTTCTACAGATTTAGAAGGGCTTATTTAGTTCTTCACAGCATATTGGACAGAAGACCAAATGAAGCCCATGCATCCTTTGATATGTGCTCATTAATGGGATTGTGTCAGCCTACCAGCAAAAGGCTGTAAATGTAGCTGCCTCCCACCTCTTTTCCCAATTTGTGTAATCGCTTTTTTTAAATCATTCAGTAGCTGGCATTTCAATCTCAAATCTGTCACTATCCTCCAGGGTATGCTTGCTGATTTACGTTCAGAGTAAAACACTGGATGTCCAGGTTCAGGACCCATATTTACCCTTTAATGTACCCCAGGGACATGTGGCATTATTAAAGCATTTCTGCATTTATAAGACTTTCTACAAAAATATCTTCATGGTCACTTTCCAAACGCTCTCGCAGAGTATTATTTTTACATATAATTTTATGACAAAGAATTGATTGGATTATCATGTGATAGTTAAATATGACAATTATATATATATATATATATATATATATATATATATATATATATATATATATATATATATATATATATATATATATATATATATATATATATATATGCTGTTATGCATATCGTTGAGTAGGCGCTCATAAGTCCTTTTAAGATGATTCTGAGCATTTATATGCCTGAAAGAAAGGAAACTTTCCATGCCAGTTCTGTGGATGTAAGGACAGTTCTGTGGAACCAAAGGTCTCATCCAGAAATTCAGAGTGGTTGAGTCCTGAGAGGGGGGATGGAGACCGATCCAACAAAGTTTTAATAAATTTTCCCATGTGATATTCATGATGTATCTTGGACCATTCATCTTGTTTACTTGCCCCAAAATTGACAACCTTCTTCTTGATTTGGTATTATCAAAAAGTGCTCTTTTGTGTTCATGTTGGAAGTTGTCCTGTGAAAGAGTCTGTTGGATCTGCTTGCCCCTAATTTTATCACATCCTGTGTCCTGGGCCTCTTTTTGGAATTCGGCTCCTCAGCTTTCAGTTTTTGATGGAATCTTGATTCTATCTGATTCCTTACATATGCCACACCTATGAGGTGGATGAATTATCTCGGCAAAGGAGAAGTGCTCACTAACACAGATTAAGACAGATTTGTGAAAAATATTTGAGAGAAATAGGCATTTTGTGTACATAGAAAAAGTCTTAGATCTTTGAGTTCAGCACATGAAAAATGGGGGCAAAAACTAAAGTGCAGCATTTATAATTTTGTTCAGTGTAATAAACAGAAAATGTCAATCAACATCAACTTTTTATAAATCCTCACACCCCTTTAATGTCACCTACTTTTTGTAGTATCTCTCTCTCTCTCTCTCTCTCTCTCTCTCTCTCTCTGTGAAGTTTAAATCTAGTTCTCATGTTTGACTGAGAATACAACAGAATATGATTTCATTCCAGTGCCTAGTAAATCCCATGTCAACAGAAACGTTGTGTCAACGGATGACAAGCAATAACATTTTTAGACAGAAAAAAAAGTGAAAAAAAAGTGAAAAAACTAAATATATATCTATATCTATAAAAAGTAGGGAGTGGGAGGTGATGAAACTGACTCTTTGACTGTGTAATGCTCATATATTTCCATTTACGTCAAGCCCTATTTACAAGAAAAAGTGGGTCACATTAAAATACAATTTGTGCAAATGCGTCATTCCCTCAAAACGTTTTATGTACGAAAATAAGTTTGGACATATCTGCAATTTCAATTTCTGTTCTTATTTCTTTCTTTCTTTAACAAAGTAGTTTTGTTCTCGTCATGCATAGATCTTATCCAATCTTGCACAAAATCAATGTAAAACTAACCAATTTTCTAGATCAACCAGGGGCATGATAAAAATAAAAAAGTAAAAAATAGGGCCATAACCTCAAAGAATTCCAATTACCAATTGTTCAGCATGTTCTGTTCAATAAAGCGTCACAAAAGAATCACAAATTGCATTCTGCCTTAAAAAAACATTTTAAAGGCATGTTTAGGTTCTACTATCTGCATATGATTACCATTATTATGGAGGGAATGATTGGAATATGGGAGTTATTATCTAGAATGATTCTTTCCTTTTTCCTTTTTTTTCTAAGTTGAGTTTCCCAACTTTTTTCCCAAGGTTCAATTATCCTTATCACCTAACACCCTTCATTCCCATTCCAAATATGTCCCTCAGCAGGTGGTAATTTATGCTTTGGATTTCATACAGAACAGGTGTAGAATTTTATAAGCCAGTGAGTACAGAGTGAAAGCCAGCAGTGGTGATGATGATGTTATATAAATCACAATGCAAATAATAAAATATGTCTATACCATGCATATCGTGGTGCAAATTTCAGATTTCATCTCCTCCTCAGCAAGTACCTGATCACATATGTATACTTTCAGACCACTTTTCTCAACTAGTCTGTTTAAAGTACTTTGGTCCATTACTAATTCATAGCAATGGCTTGGTAACATAGGTCTTACATTTGCGATACTTGACACTATGGACAAAATGTACTTTTATTTTCTCATTTCTGAGATAACAATAAGGTGTTGACAGGCAGTGCCGAAATGCTTTACACACAGTATGTGGTAGTAACAAGGCGATGTGGATGAAGTGAGTGACCTTTCTTCCCACCTGCTCAGTGGAGATCCATTCATTTGATAACATATGATATTTTCTTTTTTGATATATTCTTATTTGATATTTGTCTGTGTTAGATATAGAGAATATCCAAAATGAGCGCCACACCAGCACATATTCAGATTTTTTCTGCATAAACTTACACAACAGCAGGTGGTAAAAGTTCAAGTGGCTGGTTGAATAGGCCCATTTGAATAATCACACTTCCATATGTTCTATTTTTGTGGACGATGGATTGTTTTAACGGCAAGCGTACTTCATGTGTGGAGCTATCAGCCATTTAAAAAAAATAGAATGAGAGATAAGTGTGTGAGTTTCTGTGTTAAACAGAGGGCAATGTGAATTGAGATTAAAGAAAATAGTATAAAGCAGGGTTTCCCAAATAGAGGTTTATAAAGAAAATGCAGGGTCGTTCATGGGTTCATAGTTGATGAAAATTAAATTGAATATACATTTACAATTGAGGTAGGATTGCATC
Source organism: Puntigrus tetrazona (assembly GCF_018831695.1). Taxonomy (NCBI): domain Eukaryota; kingdom Metazoa; phylum Chordata; class Actinopteri; order Cypriniformes; family Cyprinidae; genus Puntigrus; species Puntigrus tetrazona. The sequence continues at coordinate 18,766,794 of NC_056699.1, forward strand.
ATATACACATTTGCACAATTTCCCAAATTTCTGTGGATATTACTTTATGTCATATAATCACTAAATAATTATTAGGCCTAAATATATTGTTTTACAGGATAAATGTAATTTACACCAGTAATACCTTATATGTTTTTCTTTCAATTATACTTAAAGCCATATATGAAAAATATATTTTTTTAATATAAACAAATAAAATGTTAATGATCTATTTTACTATATATATATATATATATATATATATATATATATATATATATATATATATATATATATATATATATATATATATATACTGTATATGATTGCGGAACTAAAAGCCTCAATATAACAAGAAAGAATATTGCATTTTACATGCTTGATGTACAGTATTTTTCAATTATTCCACTTGAGCTCAGTTATATGAAAATGACCCATGCTGCTCTCAAGGGTGCTGTTTTGTTTGTTTGTGTTAAACATAATCAATTACCGGAGCTCTGGGAGTCCCATAGGCACTTCCTCCAACATCCATGTTGACATGACCCTGATGGATGATGCCACGATGCCACGTCATGATATACAACATCTCATACATAACAAGGACATTAGATACACACCTAACAGTCTCAATGCTTATTCCGTAGTAGTAGTTCTGTAATATTCCAGCATTATGACAATTTTAAAATGTCTGATCATTCAAACCATGAAAGGTAATAGTAGAACATTTGGGTTATTTATTGAACTGTTACCTGCATGTTTGTGTGTGTTGTCACCCCAGGTCTATAAGTTCATAGGCAGAGCTATAAACCAGACACAGCACATCACTACACATTTGTCATGAATTTTATTCCGTTTTCCAGAGGCAACCTATGGTCAGCTCATCTTAAAGAACAATTCTCTAACATAGACAGGTATCAGATCAAACCAGAAGGCAATTGAATAGAATAATAACCAAACAATGCCTCGTCTTTCAAACTGGATGAATGTCACACTGAAAATAAGTCAAGTCTAATAATGTCTGATGGTGGTGTGGTCAAAGTAAATCAATTTCTTTTCCAAACAAATATAACGATTGTATTGTTTCGAAATGTGACACAAATTTGTCTTAAAGGACAAAAAGGTGTGTTGGTTAATGGATAAATATGGGTAATACAGGTGCTGGTCATGTAATTAAAATATCATCAAAAAGTTGATTTCACTAATTCCATTCAAAAAGTGAAACTTGTGTATTAAATTCATTCATTACACACAGACTGATATTTCAAATGTTTATTTCTTTAAATTGTGATGATTATAACTGACAACTAAAGAAAACCTCAAATTCAGTATCTAAGAAAATTAGAATATTACTTAAGACCAATACAAAGAAAGGATTTTTGGAAAATTTTGGCCAACTGAAAAGTATGAACATGAAAAGTATGAGCATGTACAGCACTCAATACTTAGTTGGGGCTCCTTTTGCCTAAATTACTCCAGCAACCTGTATGGAGTCGATCAGTCTGTGGCACTGCTCAGGTGTTATGAGCGCCCAGGTTGCTCTGATAGTGGCCTTCAGCTCCTCGGCATTGTTGGGTCTGGCATATCGCATCTTTCTCCTCACAATACCAAATTTTCATACATTTTTCTATGGGGTTAAGGTCAGGCGAGTTTGCTGGCTAATGAAATGAAATCTGCATCTCCATAAAGTTGGTCAGCAGCAGGAAGCAGGAAGTGCTCTAAAACTTCCTGGTATATGGCTGCACTGACCTTGGACCTCAGAAAACACAATATTCTAATTTTCTGAGATACCGCATTTGGGGTTTTTCATTGGTTGTCAGTTATAATCATCAAAATTAAAAGAAATAAACATTTCAAATATATTAGTCTGTGTGTAATGAATGAATATAATATAACATAATATATAATATAACAAGTTTCACTTTTTGAATGGAATTAGTGAATTAGTCTTGCACATTTTTTTGGTTTTCCAACATCTAAAGGGTTAGTTCACCAGGGCCATCTAGCAGGTTTACGATAACGTCAGCATTCTCTCATCCTTTGATTGTATAAACAGAGAGCATACTATTCAAAGCTAGCAAACTATACTGTAAACCAGTCAAAGTTTCTGTAAGAATATCTCAGTTGAGTTAGCTGTATTAACTGTTCTGGAACTTCTAAACTCTATCACTGTACCGGACGCAGTGTTTCCCTTAAAACACTGCTGGTGGGTGAATAAAGGCCTCCTGTAGCAAATCCATGTGTTTTTGTTAGATAAATATTCATGTTCCAAACATGGTAAACACTTTTTTCCCACCTCTGCTGACTGAGATAACCGGAAACTGTCACAGCAGATGATGTAATACGTATGCGTCGCACACGTTCCTCTGGGAAACGTAGGGCCAAAGAACCCAACGATTCATTACTTTAGCAAAGGAAAACCAGTCTACTCTTGGCTTATATTGAAATACTCTGTAATTTTTGTGACAAGTGTTTTGTTTTGTTTTCTCTCCATGCTCATCACTAATCACACAACGCATGTATCTTACATCATCCACTTGAACTGCTTCGGCGTACCACAGTCAGTGATGGATTTGTTACACAGGGCATTTATTTACCCTCAGAGCCTTAAGAAGCACATTTTAATACAACGCGCATACTTTATTTAACGTGTTCTGAAGTGTGCACAGCAAAGTCCCATTTAGTCCCATGGAAAAATCTGAGGTGTCTGGGCAGTTTTTTATATAACTCAGATTGGATTTGTCTGAAAGTCACATACATTCGGTGAAACATCTGCAACCAAGGCTCATTGGAAATAAATGCCTCTATACATTTCTGCAGCACCGTTATTACGTACCTTACTGCATGTTTCAGGGGGAGTTTCAAAGTAAAACGTCTAGTGAGTGGCGCTAAAACAGGAGTTCAATACATAGCCCTGGCACATATTTGTTAAGTTGATTCCAATGCATTTGTTATGTATTGCTGTGTTTGTATCACCTGGCTTCAGGTAAGTTTTGATGTTGTTTCCTTATTCAAATACTCAAAAATTGTCACTAAAAGTTAATGCTAAGTTAGAAAACGCATGCATATGAAGCTGATATGTGACACCAACATTTAAATATACCCTTTTAAAATGTCACAGCATGTTAAAATTGTTTTGAATTCACAACATATATACACAAATATAATCCTCAAGTAATTAAAGTAATACAAAAATTAGGCATTATTTTTTTTCGCCTTCATTGTTCATTTCAACTGGAAACTGCATGTTTGTATATATATAAGTACATTTTTAGAGATTTGCGGAAAGGTAGAAACGTAATACCGAGGAACGTATTTCCAATGAGCCTTGGTTGAGAATCTGTTATGTGAAATAGCTATATCTGATTAGATCAGAAGCATCTTGTATAAAAATGACCAAAAAGTTTAGTTTTTTTCCTATTAAAAACTTGACTTCTGTAGTTACATCATGTACCACTGCATGATAACACTTCACTTGCTACGGCCATGGTACTGCAGCAAACTTCTTTGATTATTATGCCAGACTGAGAGTAGTCATATTGGCCTAGAAAACTGCAACTTTTAAATTTTCTGTCAGGTTTGGTACACAATCTAACTACAGAAGAGTCAAGTTTTAAATATGAAAAATATCGAAACACTTTGGTCATTTTTAAACAAGATGTTTCCCGTCTAATCAGTCATTCATCTATGCTAAGCTATGCTAATAGTGCTATCGGCAGACCGCCTAAATAGATTAAAAAATGGTAAAACTCAAGTTTTTAATTCTGGGGGAGTTGGACAGTGTTCAAAATAAGTGGAGTGTTCCTCTAAGATTAAAATTAATTACTGTAAATGGTTTAGTGTGAACATCTGGGGGTTGATGCTTTAATCCAGATTACTTTGAGAATCTGTTGAGAAAGACAAGAGCCTCTTTTCATTGTCTTGATGTGCTAATCTCAGCATTCCTTTCTGATTCCCACATCCAAGGACAGGTGTCTGCTTTAATTTGCAAGTCTTTCTTGAAGCAATCTGTGAGCACGGACACTGATGCCACTTGAACATCAAAAGAAAGTGTGTGTGTGTAGAATTATGAAAGATCTGACAAGATTGGATGGTTTGTGACATTTTAAACTCTATTATTAAAAAGTTAGTCATGCTTAAATGTGTCTTACCAGTTTCTTTACATGTAGAGCACTGAAAATAAAACTTTCATATATTAATAGGATACGTACTAAGATGTAGCTGATTGGGATCACTGCTTTGACCTCAGGGACCATATTTCTTAAATATCTCAGAACAGGAGTTCTACTGAAGTCTCAGGAGTCTTCATTAAACCAGCTCATGTCCATCGCTGAAGAGAGGTGAAGAACTGGCTGGCGAATCCAGATGACAGTTTATGACAGCGAGCAGTGTCTCTGAAATGACACATTCAGTTCAGCAGAAAAGACATTTGCCCACTGATGGATGTGATGAAAGACGTCAAATGCTCTATTCCAAAAGAATAACTTGCAAACTCTTCTTTTTTAACAGTTTCAAGCATTAGGGTCTAAATAACTCTAACAAGAAAGCATGCAAGCGTAATAATAGTTGGACTGCACATAATTTTTTTTTTTTTTTTTTTTTAATGACAAGAGGAAAAAAGGAAGAAGAAGAAGAAAAATACTTTCTAGCCCAGGGTTAGGCAACTGCAGAGTTTCACTACGATCCTAATCAAACGCACCTAAACAAGCTAATCAAGGTCTTCAGGATTTCTAAGGCTACAGACAAGATAACTTTTTTTTTTCTGGGTTGCTGGGTTCTTATGACAAGTTGGGTGCTCTTGTGTATTTTGCATGCTGGCAAAGCATATTTTCAAAGCAAAAATATGTCTTTATGCATTGGTTATGTAAAATAACTGACTATTGGACAGTGTAAATATGATGCAGACCTCATCAAATTAGAAATGTTGAGAAATTCTAATTTTGATTTCAAGAGCTTTGCAAAGCCAATAGTCATTCAGCTCTGTTTAGTTCAGTTTAATAATTGTGTACAAGCTAATCGTGAAATGAGCTTTTGTTCAGCTGTTAGCAGCAATAAAAAGACAACAGTCTTGTTGACTCAGTTCAAAATTGGTCAATTCAGTCCAATAACAGTTGCAGTTTTGTGAAGTTATTTAAATCTGAAAGTAAGCAATAAAGAGACTCTAGTACAAGCGAGCCAGAAAGTACAAGTGGCAAGGAACCTAAACTCCATCAGGTGGAGAAAACCCCTTGGTAAAAATCATACAGTTTGTGGTTCCAAGGTGCATAACAGAAGCGTCTTGCATATGAATGAATTGATATTGTTCAAAAAATGTTACATCCAGCTCCTTCTGCTTGAAGATCGGGATATGACCCGTCAGCAGGAGATTTATCTGTCCAGCGGGTTAAAACACGAAGAAAAGAACAGAAAACAAAATTAGCATAACACTTCACTTTTATATACTGCTATGAAATAACCACCTTTTATGAAAGTATATATTTATGTAAATCTGTACCCTGATGAAAAATCAAGTCTTTAACGTAGAAGAGAAGTGGCATGGCCAGATATAAAAGGAAAGGCTCAGGCTGGGTTTAGCTGTCAGGAAGGAGAAATGTACATTCTGCTGCTGGCATTCAGCAGGGAACTGAAGACCAAAGCACAGCTTCAACACAAAGCTATTGACAGCAACTGACAGAAACTGAGTCACAGCCTCTACAGGCTACTCTGCTGGCTGGAGAGCGATGGAATTAAAACACTTAGCTTATATTTAAGTAAATGGTGCATTTTTGGATGTTTAATGTAAGCTTGGCCTCTATATTTTAGCCTGTACTGTCAAGGAGGGATATTATACCTGGAGAAAGCTATCCAGATACACCACTTTTGCTCATGGGAACCTCCAAATGTTTGATCCAAATACCTTGAACTGTCAAGGTCATGTGACTAATCACTCTTAAGCCGCGGGAACATGATGTCATATCATTGTCGATTGGCTGAATGGCACCACAAGAGCATGCCCTTCACAAGCCCATCACTTGCAACTGTATTGAGATATGACAGTAAAAGCAAGCACACAAAAAAAAATGTTTGAATAATTAATGCATATTTTTCTATATCAAAATTATTCTACCTGGTCTCATAGCATAAACGTACCTTGGTGCACTTTTTAGCGAGACACGCAATACATAACAACAAGTACATATCACCGCAGCTTCCAAAATAAAATGAACACTAGAGGAAGTAAAACTCTGACACCTTTTCAAACAAGTTTCGATCATTTTCACACAGTTAATTGAAGAACATCATGTTATGACTTCAAAACAATAGTCATATGCTGGGATATTTGAAAACTGATGATTTGAATGTTAGCATGTATACAGCTTCATATCTACGGGTTTTCATTAATGGTAGTTTTGTTCAGTAGCTCAGAGATGTACTTGAGAGGTGAGGAGCCCCTGCGTAACTACGGTTCGACAAAGTTCAAATATGTGTAAAAGGAAGTTGAAATGGCACAGTTGTGACAACAAATGTGTTTTTATTTCAGTTTTGCATTTTTATAATACTATAGGGTGTTTAGGGTTGGATTTGGTGTAGGGCATATTTCCAGCATGATCGAGCATTAACCAAAAGGTTGTGTTTTTGTTTCTGATAGTCATTCTACAGTGTAATTAAAGAAAGTGTGAACCTGCATTGATTAAACTGCATACTCACTCAGATATTACACCCTCTCACAGCCTCTGCATAATCTGTATTTGGTGTTTGACTGAGTCATATGAGAAGAACCTTCAGTAGCGAGAGGATGAGTGCACTTCAGGGACTGAAGTGCGCACGATGCTTTCCCTCTTTGTCATATTCATCTTCTCTTCTCTTGGTGAGAGAAGCTGAGCACACAAGCGATGAGTAAAGCTTCCTCCACACATTCAGACACATTTACACACCACCCCAAACCAAATCTTCATCTCAAGCGCATTTGATACCTAATATCAGCTGCCGTCTGCTGTTAGATTGTCAATCATTGTAATTGTGACTCACATTGTGGCCTTTTGAACTTGACTTCTTCAAAAAAAGTATTTACTTTCAGATTGCAGATATAATATGCTACAATTGTCACATTTCCTTTATTCCTTTAATTTTACCTGAAAAGCCATCTTAAACGTCAAACACACAAAAGAAGTGTTAGAGATGTTACAGAGAAATGTGACTGAACATTAAACCATAAATGGTTAGTGTACTGAAGCTTTTAAATGTCAAACTATTACAAAATGGCTTATTTTCCCTGAAGGTAAAAGGGAAGGTTTGTGGTATTCTATCAGTTTAACCCACTTTTATTTTATCAGTTTATCCTTCTTCTATTTTTAATGTATAGAACAAATTGAACAAACTCTAAAACTCTAGAGATGGTTCAATGCTACTGTTATCAGTTCTCTTGTAGTCAGATATCAACATTTGCACTGACATTAGCATATGCATTGGCCCATAGCATTCTTTTAATAGTTAAGAAATAGAGAGAGACTGATAACGAGGAGGAGAAAATTATCAAATTTACCTTTACTCCAATAAACTCTGTATTAAAAAACATCCTCAGCAGGGTTAAATAGTTGTTTATTTATTTTTGTAATTGATACAAAGTAAAGTGTTATTACTAATATATATATATATATATATATATATATATATATATATATATATATATATATATATATATATATATATATATATATTTTTTTTTTTACAAATGAGAATTTGCAATACATATATGCATTAAACCACAGCATCTACATTCTATTAAAAAGGGACCATAAATAAAAATAAAATGTAAAAAATTATGATACTGATAAAATAGATTTGAAATTATATTTAAATAAATATCCTTTTTAATTATTGCAGATTTATATTATTAGTTTTATTATTTTGTGACTTTTTAATATTTTTGTCAATATAAATGACAATTTTGTACGTGTGTGTGCACAGAGTCGCAGTGAAACTGTTCTCATACTTTGCATGTTTTCCTTTTTGAGCATACATTTTTATTTGAGCACTAATGATTTAACAGCTGCTTTAAAGGTTATGCCCAGCATCCTTCTTTGATCCAATTAGCTATGACAGGAACAGAAATAGCATAGCAGAACCGACTGCATTAGATGAATCAGTGGATCTAAAATGGGAGAGAAAGATAAAAATTGGGGTACTACTAAGACACAAAACGCTGCGAGATAGTTTACTGCGAACATTGCGAGTTAAATATATTGAAATGTCAGTCTCGCCCTCTCTCTCTGTCCTTCCCCATCTATCTGTCCACTTCGCTCTGCACGCTGCGCCTAACAGTGCATGCTGTTTTAACTCTGAATTAATCCTCTTTCCTCAGGGATCTGTGTGTGAAGCAACGGTTCAATGCTACTGTTATCAGTTCTCTTGTACAAATGTAGTCAAATATCAACATTTGCATTGATGTTAGCATATGCACTGGCCCATAGCATTGTTTGATAGTTATGTTGTAAATAAAATCCGTATCCGTATTTTTTTTTTATGATTTCTTGTTTCTCCGGCATTTCTAAACACAGAAACGCAAACATTCCTTTCAAAAAACTCTCTTTTGTTCTGTCAGTATTTTTGCTCTGTGCCTCGTTTTGTGTGAATCCACCAGGGACTGCTGGTATTGCTTCCTGAATGGCAGACGTCTTGAGTAGAGCTGTACAGATTTGGAGGAAGTTGTCTTATCTGAACCTCCTTCCACAGCCCATCTTCCCCTTGAGCGGCTCTGCTTAGATGAGAGGCAACAAAAATTTGTGGGAGAAAAAAGGTGGAAATTACAACAACGTCGCAAAATTTCATTGTGACCATTTTTACCATCCCATTAGCACTTTAGGAAAGGCTAGAAATCATTGTGAGAGTCAGGATGGGGCTTGTACGATAGTCTCTTTGTGACAGTGAACGTGTCTAAGGAGCTTCAATGATTCAGAGCCATCCTGTTCAACTTCTGGTAACACAAGGAGTTCAGGCCAAATAGAGCTTGCTAGTCACAGAGGGGAGCTCACAGACAGAATGACTTGGCTATTATATCATTCTTATCCTCAGTGTACCGTGTTCCATTCATTTTTTAACCACACACCATGGTGCTTCTCTACAGTACACTCCTGTAGGGTGAAACTTAGAATTGTATTTTTCATCTATTTCCAGCCACGGTTCATTTTACAGAGTATTACAGTATATTTCCTAGCACAGCATGCTTATCATCTAGCCATCCTGACTGGTAAACAGTGGTTCTTATCAACATGAAGCAACAAAACATGACGTTAATGATCTTTAAGCGTACGATATAATACATAAACAATTTATTCAACAAGAGCGGTATGGCATTCCATAAAAATAGAATAAATAAATAAACAACACGATTATCCCACCCCTGGAAGTTTGTTTCGTTTTCATTTCCCATGTTCTCTGTGTGGTTCTGTCTCTTGTTAATTGTATCATTATGTTCAGGTGTGTCTCGTAATTAGCCTCATTTACCTCCCCTATATAAGTTTGTTTCTAGCCAGCGCTTAACTTTCTGGTATTTTGTATGTTGACCTTGTGGTCTCTGGGAATTTACCTTATTGGAACTAAATTTATTTGTTTTTGTATTATTATCATCTGCTTCGATGAGCAAATGTGATGATGATATTGGATCTTCTTTTTTTTTTTTTTTTGCATATAAGAGTCAATGTTACAAATTAGCCCACAATGGAAAAAAAAATATAAAGAATTTTTGTCATTTGTTTTATAGGTTTAATATGACATTGCCCTATAAATGTTAGTGTGTGTGTGTGTGTGTGTGTATATATATGTACACATATATGCACTACAATAAAAAAAAAAGTGTCCTTATTTGCCTTGAAGTTGGCAACCATCTTGACAAGATGAAAGTGATGACAAGATGAAGTGAACCTCTGTAATTAGATCGACCCTATGACCTCTCAGTGTTAATATGCTGTGATATGTGTGCGTCATTGTTGTGCTTCGTCAGTATTGGTCATTATAGCTGATTCCATTTCCTCATGCATGAAAGCAAATCACGCCACAATCTATATTAATATCTAACAGGCAAACAATCCTATTTCAAAGCGCTGATCTTTTGCTTCACATTTTCATTGTCTCTGGTTATCAATTGTACATTGAGCTTGATTAGTGTTCGAACTGAGTGAAACCGTTTGCACATTTGCAGTATTTTCTGGTGCTATATGGGACACATTTGCCTGACTGCACTGTCAATGCTTATTTTAACTCATTGCAAATCCTCTTTGGCCTCCTGTTTGGGGTTTAATGTAGGAGTTTCATATGCACAATGCTTATAAAAAAAGGTTTTTCTGAAATCACATAAGGGAATGTCTGAAGCTCAGAAATCACATCAAGGAAAACGTTTGATTTTCAGCTGCTTTTCATCTAGCAGTCAGGCAAATACAACTTTAAGCTGTTAGTCTCTGTTTGCTAGTCTTTATTCAGTATTCAGGGTCTCTGAAGGTCTCTTTCAGTTCATAAAGAAATGATTTACACTTGTGTGTGTGTGTGTATATTAAATAGCAAAGACAAGATACAGTATGCTAGTCATTATCTCACCAAAAATCCCTTCTTGGTGATAACATGTCTGGGATTTATTTTCTTGATAATGACCAGCTGTCTGTAAATGATCACTCAGTTATTGCATTTTATTTGCTTTCATGTACTTTCATAACTCTTTTCGCAGCCTCAAGGAGGAGATACCCTAATGGATGGGAAAATGGGATTTGTTATGGCTGATGAGAAGTAAAATTGCACTTTAATAACACATTGGAATTTTGACAGAATAAAATACCTAATTACAAAAATCATACGAATTAAAACGCTTACGTGAAGGCAGAAATTAATAGCGCAAAATAATAAACCAGATTTGGCTCACGCGGTTTCTCATTAACATAAATCATTTTTGCATCTGATGCTTTTTACAGTCAAGGATTTTAGGCATTGTGCACGTTCATCTGTTTTAATAATTTCATTTCGTGATTTGCATATTGTAACACTTACCCAGAGTCGTCTGTGATTACCAATTATTTGCCTACTTGGAAATCAGACCACATGTTTTGATGGGGTTTCTTGGGAAACCTTGGTTGTGTAAATTATTCTGCTTATTAAATCCAGGTGGTTTGCATTAGGTGTAGAAAAACAGTTTGCAGCAAAAGTTTGCTTCAAAGACAGAACAAAGCAGCTGATGTTCTATTAACATTCATCAAAAATTATGTCCAAAAACATATTTATTAGATTCAAACAGTAAGAATTGCTTATGTTTTCGAACACTTGCAGCACTCCAACTCTCCCACAAGGAAACCTACTTAAAACCCAATGCTGCTTTAAGAATTTTTACAAGTCAAAGACCTTTTTATTATGCCATTTATGTATGAATGTTGGCATAAATCTACACTCGAAGATAAAACTTTTTATTTGCTGTGTTTATGGCTGCATTCACATTTTCAGCCCTTTTAAAATAATTCCTGCTGGATGGCACATTTTTTAATAATGTTCCTGATTAAACCTAATGCTTATACCTAATGCTTAATAAAATAATCAGAAGATTTGTATTTTGTTTGGTTTAGTAATTAATGTTACCTTTGCCAGTATAACTTTCTTTGTGAATCTGCAGAACTTGCAGAACTTGTCGTCATGTGTTTAAATAAATATATGGGGAAAAATTACAACAATTGAAAGAAAAAAAAAAAAATCATAAAGTTGCTCATTTTTCCTGACTGCGTTCTTTTCAGTATATTTAGCGAAGTAACAGAAATAAGCCACTTTCTGTGACTGTGCAGTTCATTAGGTGCTGTAGTGAGCTAATGAGAAGAAGAATAACACGCAGTAAACGGTGAAACTGTTTGCATTACAAACCAGTATGTTCATAACTAAGATAATACATCAAAATAATAAGAAACACCCTCTGAAATACCATTGTTACAGATAAATATAGCTAAAGACCAGAAACATTACATTTAAAAATAGCCAGGGCCACTCTTATGGAAAAATAAGGTGGATGGGCAACATGTGAGTCTTGAAATGTCTTGTTCACACAGCAGATTACCATAGAGGATGTCTGTATGAATGTGCAATGGAAGTTAAGCCTGTGACTATCACCTGTAACCACAGCAACAGCCACTAAAGTAAACAGTCAGTGCAAAGTCTTATCACATTTTACACAACCAAAGTTCAGCTGAGGCAGGATTTCATCCGTCAAATCTTAATTAACCGAGAGCAGCTTTTATACCTCAGTAAACAGCGGAGAATTTGAGTCACACACCACAGAACAATCTGAAGCTGCTTCAGTGGAGGACAGTGACTGGATCTAAACCTTCATATGACACAACTCATATCTGCGTCCGTGTAAGTTACCTAAACAACACCAGCTTCATGTTAAATGAGTGTGTGCAGCGGGGAGCACCAGAAAGCAACTAGATTTTTGCTGAAAATAAGGTTGTTAGTCCCGAAGATGTACAGTTGTGAGTTTGGGTATAGAATGCCAATCACGTAAATGACCAAACGGTTTTTGAATGTATCCTGCAAACAAGTCAGCAATGGCCCTTTACGAGCCCACTTAGGGCTAGCCCGAGGGCCCCCAGCGGGCTGCCAGCGCAGGGCCTCTGAGATTTGTGGGCAAAACATTAGCCCACACTGTTAATCTACAGCAGGGCTGCCCAACCTGGTCCTGATCAAACACACCTGAACCAACTAATTAGGATCTGAAGGAACGCTTGGTAATTACAGACAGGTTTGTTTAATCAGGGCTGGAGCTGATCTGTGTAAGAAGGTAGATCTCAAGGACCCCTGATAACAATACATCTGTTAAACTTATCCCCAGTTTCACAGACAAGGCTTAAACCTAGTCTTAGAGCAGTGGTTCTTAACTATGTTCAACTTTGCATCTCTCCTTTGTCTAACAAATCCATTTCAGGTCTTGGAGTCTCTACTAATGAGCTGATTATATGAATCAGGTGTGTTTGATTAGAGAGACATAGAAACCATGCAGTGTTGGGACCTCCGGGAATGTGGTTGGGAACTACTGATCTAGACTAAATGTGAATCTTGCACATGTCGGTGCCTTTGTTTTGTTTTAAGATGCACATCAGTAATGATTTTTGTCTAAAGCATGTTTATAGAAATTGCTTAAATGGCCTAATTGAACTGTGGCCTAATCATGTTTTAGGATAAGCACTGTCTATGAAACATACTTTTCACCTACTATAAACTTACATCTTTCAGAAAAAGAGTCATACATCTGAAATTGATGCAGTCACCACATAACTAATGCCTATATTGCCTAAAATGTAAAGTGATTTCAAATTAATAGCAAACATTCAATTCAGGTAATAAAGCTTGAGCCAAAATGGCAAGCACACGAAAGTACAAAAATAAATACCAATAATAATTTGGAAATACTGAGATTAAATGTATTTAAAATGCAAAAAGGTATTTTAAATCAAAATAGTATAACAAATACATGTATTTGTAATACTGCCCATCCCTGAATACATCAATGTCCAAGCACTGTCCGTAGCTGAAGCTTGCTGATTGCAAATGAATAATCCAACCTCTTGAAATGAAAACATGCCACAGCTCTCAAACACCAGACTCTTCTTAAGCAGAAACAGTAAAAAAAACTGAACCGTGATGACAACCTCACCAAGAATCCTCCTGAAATGCATACAAATACACAGTCTTAAACTCTTACCATCAATCCAAACATACTAGAGCCATCTCTGCAAAAAAACAACAACAACAAACATCAGCAATGTACACTTTTCAATAGAAAAAAAAAAAAATGACACATTTCCCAACTAGGACACAGCACAATGTGACCAGCAGGTGAGCCATGGATTTACTAAAAGGTGTCCTATTATGTTCTTTCACAAAGTCTTGATTTCATTTTAGGGGTGTACTAGGACATGCTCTCATGCTTATTATTTTTCACATAATTTACATTATTGCAATACCTTTTTCCCCAGTCTTGCACAGAATGGCTTGACTAGTTCCAGGTTTGATGAAAGCCCACCTTCCGAAAACTAAACGTGTTATGATTGTTTAGTTTTGTGATTGTTTAGCTTTGCGATTGGCAAAACAGCTGGGCAGAATGTCTAAAAGCAAGTTGATTATCTGCTGGCGGGAAACATTGTTAGAGTGGTAGAGATTGAGGTTTCCTTGGTAACACTGTATACAAAGCAGCTCTCCGCTCACAAATGGTACTTTATCAGGAATTACATGCAAGATGAAATGAAAATGACGTCCAAAATTTTGTGAAGTTCCCTTACAGTGATGTAAAAACACCCGCACAGGGTTTCAGTTTTGAAACATTCTTTTAAACGTTGAGAATTATTGTAAAGATATTTTAATGGATTGCTTTGTGACATCACAAATACTGGAAAACAATTCTGTAGTCTAAACGAGCCGCTTGTTGTAGTTCTTGAAAAAGGATATTTTTTTTTAAATCTCCTTTTAGTGTGAACTTTGGTGAAAAAGCATAACAGGACCACTTTAAGGAGACCTAAAACACCCTAGCACCCTGTACGCCTTATTAAAGGGGTGATCAGATGCCAATTGTCCATAAATTGATATGATTCTTTACTCAAAGGTAGTGTAAAACAACACCCTTTTTACCCGGTCAAAAACAGCTCTTTTCAGAGCAAGCCATTTTGTAACATTTTCCTTTAACTGCAAATGAGCTCTGCTGATCCCGCCCATCTCTTACCTCACACAGACAGGCATCTGATATTGGCTCGATTTGAGAAAGAGGAAATGATTGAAAAAAACTTTCCATAAGATGGATCTTTGTGTGTGCACACACTGTCGACACACATTTCAGTTCAAACAGCTCATAGAAATGGACGTAGCATCCGATGACCCCTTTTTATTAACAGGCTCATGTCTGGGCCATCACTGGATTAATGTGGGCAGTCCTATAGTGTGGGAATTAAATATTAATATTAAAGCATATCATTCAAAGCATTCTCATGGAACAGAGCTCATATAAGACCAAAATTCTAGAATCAGCTCTGTGCATTGTCATTTTTCTCTCTGGGCGAGTATGGCTAATCCCATTAATGTTCATTCTTGTCAAAGAGACAAGGCAATACATAAAAAATAAATAAATAAACACTAATGTATAAACAAGTCTATAATGCAGCAAATGCAAAGTCCATTCTAGCATTCCGTACTGTACATTATTTCTCCAGTATGGCCTTATGAGGACACTGCTTTCATATAAGATAAAACTTGTTACATCATCCTCTCGCATGACTGCACCTCAAAACCAATGCACGAACATATTTTGTTTGTCTGCCTTTTTAACTTTCTCTGTCTTTTCTCTACGTATTTTTTAGTTGCCCCTGCTGCATGGCCAAGTGGTTATGGCAGGAAATGTCAATCCAATTCTGGTTGTAGTATTTTTTATTTTTTTTTACCTAGCCTGTCCTCATTCTTTCTTATCATCTTTCTTATCACACAAACACACATCCACACGAATAAATCTAAGTGAAAAGTTGATACAGTTTTCTGACAAAATGTGAAAAAGTGAAATATAAAGAAATGAATACAGTTTAATCAGTATTTCTAATAAAAACATCCAAACATCAGTTAAACAAGAAAAAAATATCTGAGAGGCAAAATAGTTTTTTTTTGTTTTGTTTGTTACTGAACATATCAGATTATTTCCTAATATAAATTATTAAAACCTTCAACAACTATAAACATTATTGTGGCAGATAACAAAATTTTTATTTATTATCCTTTTATACAGTGTATAAAAAAACCCTTCATAGGTAAACAATGCCAAATGTTCCTCATAAAGCTTAATGTAAACAAAGGAGCAATGAGCCGAACTTCCACCCAAGAGAATTTAACAGTACATGCACATACTACACAGTCTGAACACTCAAACACAGTCTTGGAATATGTAAATCTGTTCAATGCCCCTGAGAGGAAGAGGTTAGAGTAATGTCAAACCCACTACCTTTAGCCATTCATATGACTGGAACTAATATGCCCCGACCTCCTCTTGAGTCGGAAAACTGCCCTAACAAAAAAGTAAATTCTAATAGTGTACGTTCATTGACATTTTCTTATTTCTCTTGTCAGCCTATGGGAGTTGGACATTTAAGTCCTTGGTAGACATTGCATAGTCATCTGTATTGACATGATTCCATCTGTCACTTGACTGTAGCAAATGGTAAATGTAACATAACATAAGGGTCAATGCTCCTGTCTATCAGTGGCAATGCGCCACTGTAAAGCCAAAGTAACACATTCAGAGAATTCAAATAAATGTATTTACTCAAAGTAATTAGAGAACCATGTAAAATAGTATTTTTTTCTCTTGTGATGACTGACTATAAGTGCCTGGTGCTTACAGCAGAAAAAAATCAGTCTAGTTCTGGTTCTTGCTTTTCCTTTACTTTATTTATTCTAATCTGCATTGCATTTGCAATTTCTGCAAAGTGCAGCAATGCATGAATAAATGAATACATACTGTACTTACAGTCTAAATAACCAAATGGTAAACCTAAATTATTAAGAAAGTTTGTTCTTCTGCAAAATAAGAAAAAAGGGTCACCAAATATAAACCGCACTATATAGGCTTAATAGCGCATATTGATTCTAAATCATGGTTATGTTATGTTATGTTATGTTATATGTTATGTTATGTTATATTGAAACATATGCATTTATTTCCTGCTTTTTCCTCCATGTGTTAAAGCTTGAATTTCCTGCTCATTCGAACGGCGCACTAGTTGACATCTGTTTTCAAAATTTCTTGAGTTGCATTCATTTC